>NC_057388.1:109061675-109243068 GCF_019320065.1 Cervus canadensis
TATATAGTTGCAGTTCTATGTTGCAGAATCCTTGTATATCAGGAATCTTAGCAGACTACTTGTCTAAAAGGCCCAGATGATAAATATTTCGGGCTTTACAGTCCGGATGGTCGCTCAGAATGGCTCAGCTCTGCAGGTTTAGCACAGAAGCGGTTGTAGACAGCTCCTACATGGGCGGGCATGGCTGTGTGCTGTGAGCTCTCTGTGTGAAGAGTCCGGTGCTGGGCCGAGTGTGGCTCATGGCCTGAGTTAGCTGACCCCTGACACACACTCTTCCGTTCCTGCGACTTGTTCTGCTTTTACACTGTGAACTACCAGAACATAGGACCAGTTTTTCTTTGGACCTTTAGGTAAGTTGGGGGTGGGCGTATTTTGTTTGGAATTGTCTATATTATTGCTGACTTCAAAGTAGGTATACATATGTAAGAATAAATAAAAATGAAAGTCAGTATTCTGTGTGATTTCAAATTGAGATGTTATTTGATATAGTTTTGACTGCTTGGTTGTGTTTTGCTTAGAGGCAGCTCAGTATTAATGCAGTATTAGTCACGAAGCTTAAAATTTTTAGAAAATTTCTTTACATTAGTAAAAATTTATTAGCTTATTCCTCGGACGAGCCCCTTCTGTCCATTGGTCTCCTGTCCAGGTGTTGAGTGCGCTTGTCTACTGCTTCCCTGCAGTTGGGGTCCCCTCTGGGCTCCCCCTAGAGTTACAGACGCGGAGGCTGGGCGCTGTCTCCCCCAGTGCGATGCAGCTCTCACAAAGCCTGGGTGTTCAGTGTGGTGCAGGCCAGGGCACACCCCTGAAGAGCCTGCTGCCGTCGCCAGCAGAGCAGCTCTGAGCCTGTTAGCTCACGTGTCCCACGCTGTTGGGCGTATGTGTCAGAGAGGCGGCAGAAGACCTGTATGTGAAAGTCATGCTAGTTCTGTAGTAGTGTTAGAATGTGAGAAAGAAGTGCCGTGTAGCACCTTAATGTATAAAAGAGGAGCGGCGCAAAGAGTTTCCTCAGGTAAGGACGCAAGCAGGTCGTGTCTTATTAGACTGTCTTCTAATAAGTTACTGTAGCAGCTGTTAAGGTGATACTTCTAAATCAGAAGTGTAAGTATAAGGTAAAAATACTGAGTTAACATTTAAAAACATCTGATTAGAACAGGGGTGGCGTTATGGTTTTAAAATCAATATATGAAAGAATAATGTAGATTTACAAAGTGGACTGGGATAATTTAGAAATCTTTGCTGACAGTTTTTATCTTGCTTTTAGTTTATGTAGGTAGTTCCTAACTCATGTATAAACGGATCTGGCTCAGAAAAGTGAGGTCACGTACACTTTTATAATGACAGTGGCCAAAATGAGAAGCGTGGCCTTTTAGGCATAGTGTTGGCCACATCTGTCCGTCCCTTCCATAGTAGTTGGTTCAAGCAGGCTTCTGAAGACGTCTTCTCTAGAGGAGAACGGGCACTTGTGCATGAAATGGAACTTGCAGGTGGCCACAGTGTAAGTGGAGTGGAACCAGGAGTACAGTTTTTTGTGTGGTGGTTTTTTTTTTTTTTCTTTTTAAAGTCTTCTATTTATTTTGCTTAGGTAAATGTGAAATGTGATTTCTCTTATATTCACACAGTTGATAATGACATAATAAAGGACAGGTCTATTTTGAAATATTTCTACCTCTATTCTTGAACATACTTTAACTGTTGTTCGATTCCGTGGGGAAAAACCCGAGCGGGTGTTAGCTTCCTGCCTCTGAAATAGTGGCCCTCTGCTCCTGTTACTGCTGCCCCAAAACAGCCTGGCTCTTGGGCTTTTTGAACCTCTGGTTTCCTCTCTTCCCCCTGGTGTCACTTCCAGCTCCGTGTAGCCCTCCTCTAGCTTCAGATTTGCTGTTTGACGTTAGATGACTGAGTTGTCAGAGCTGCTCCTGAGATGCAGGGAGTGAGGCCCTGGCTCTGTGTCTTGTAGGTCCAGTGCGTGGGCCCTGGGGCGCCAGGCAACTCTTCAGCGATGTTTTAGTCTTATGGTGGTGGTTTAGTTGCTAAGTCGTGTCTGATTCTTGCAGCCCCATGGAACTGTAGCCTGCCAGGCTCCTCTGTCCATGGGATTCTCCAAGCAAGAATACTGGAGTGGGTTGCTATTCCCTTTTCCAGGGGATCTTCCCAACCCAGGGATCAAACCCGGGTTTCTTGCAGTGCAGGCAAATTCTTTACCGAGTGAGCTATGAGGGAAGCTTTGGTCTCTTAATTCCAAACTCGTAAGGTTTATTTGTTAACAGTGAATTCTGGGTAGATTAAACCCTATTACATTCTCTTGGAAAGGGTCTGTGAGTGATGATATCTATGACTTTTTGAAAGAAAATTATTACAATTTTAAAAATGCTTAACTTCTAATAAAGTTTCCTCTCTGAATGCCTTTTTTTTTTTTTTGAAAATTATTGGACTTTATATAAAGATTCTTTTGATAGAATGGTTTGAGGCTGGCATATTAAAGGCATCCCTTATATACCATTAATATTCCAATACTGCAATTGGCAGCATTTTGATTCTGAGGAGAGTGCATGAGTTCAAGGTCAGAGAGATTGACTTGGCTGTTCATTATAAGCAATTATTCTGTGACAAATGAGTTTGAGATCAGACTGAAAATTCTGTACAAAAAATCAATAGTTCTAATCAGGTCCTTTCAGGTCATTTACACCCCACCTTTTGTTGGTTCGTCAGAGAAGAGCCAGATAAAGCCTGTGTGACAGCAGGGCCTCCCTGCTGTTGCAGTTTCCATTTCAAACATATTTTGATACCATAAATGAATAGTTTAATTGATTTAAAGTTGTAAATGAGTGGAAATTTACATTATTTCATTTTTAATATTCTGATAAGATTTTCCAAATTAGCTTTAGCTGTGTAAATTTTTTTTTTCCCTCCCCCGGGGAAGGAGTTCCACTTAAAGTCTATAGGCAGATTTGAATGGTTTCTTTCAGATCCTGAATTAAAGGGTTTTTAGAAAGTGCCTTTTCTTAAGTTTGTTGAAACAGACTGGAACTGTAGCTTGCCTCGTACTCCAGAGTAAAGCACGTGTGTTTCTGGTTGCAGTCTCCTGATGAAGATGAGGAGACGCGGCTGTACCGCCTGAAGATAGAGGAGCAGAAGCGCCTGCGAGAGGAGATCCTGAAGCAGAAAGAGCTGCGGCGGCAGCAGCAGGCGGGCGCCCGGAAGAAGGAGCTGCTCGAGAGGCTGGCCCAGCAGCAGCAGCTCTGCGCCCCGCCCGCCCCCGCCGCACCCACCGAGCAGACGCCCGCCCTGCCGCCCGCCAACGGTAACCCGCTGCTCCCCTTCCCGGGGCCTCCGGTCAGACCCAACGTGAAAAACAGACTCCTGGTGAAAAACCAGGATGCGGCCATTGCAAACGTTCCACCCAAAGCATCGGGGTTTGTGCCGTCTGGTGCTCACACACAGTATCCAGGACAACAGATGAAACCACTGAAACACTTGAGACAGGCCAGAACCATACCTCAGAGTCCAGCTCAGCACAAAGTCCTGCAGGTAAAGCCCGCCGACGGGGAGGGCCCGCCGCCCCCGTCGCAGACCGCTCGAGCTGCATCCCTCCAGGGCCGGCCCCCGGAGGCCAAGCCTGGCACCAAAAGGACTGTCATGCACCGGGCCAACAGCGGCGGTGGAGACGGGCCGCACGTCAGCTCCAAGGTCAGGGTGATTAAGTTGTCAGGCGGGGTAAGTTGACGAGGTCACCAGGGCCTCTTGGACTCTGTGTTTCTTTGAGTGTGTCCCAGCTCCCAGAGAGTCTGTGAAGGGGAGGTCAGGTCACCCTCTGCAGTCCCATGGGCAGCCCTTGTCCCCTGAAGTGCTGTGGGAGGGTCCTTGAGATGCTGCTTCCCGCTGGGACCCCTGCTTCAGATCTCTTGAATCTTAGTGGAAAATCAGTGTGACAATTCCTAAAGTCCTGATTTAGGAGTTTTGTAGAATTTTTAACCTCTTTTTGTAGATACTTTATAGTACAATCCTCAATTTTGTTTTAAAAATTAAATTTCCTTTACCACAGAACAGATAATCTATTGCGTGTAGCTTTAGATTCAGTGAGTGTCAGTGGGTGGGGAGGGGGCAGTGTGTGTTGCTTTGAAGCAGCTTTGTCCCAAACACCATTTCCCTGTCTTCCAGTTCAGGCTGGTTGCTCCATCCCCCCATCCCTGTTTGAGGAAAGAGGGGATCGACAGAACCCTAACGTGAAATCATGGGGGATCTTCCCATGGCCTGCTTCAGAAGCGGGGCACACCTCGCTCCCCTCCTCACCTTAGCTCGGTGCCCGTCTTGGCGCGTCTGTAGTGAGGCACAGCAGCTGCAGCCTGCCTTTGCAGTCTGGATAATCCCAGCGCTTAAAGGGAGCAGACAGGATGCAGATAGACCCCGCTGCAGGAGATCCTCCTGTCAACCCAGTAGAATGCTGATGCTGTTCAGTCACTCAGTCATGTCCAACTCTGCGACCCCATGGGCTGTGTAGCCGGCCAGGCTCTTTTGTCCATGAAGTTTCCCAGGCAGGAATACTGGAATGGGTTGTCATTTCCTTCTCCAGGGGATCTTCCTGACCCAGGGATTGAACTTGCGTTGTCTTCATTGCAGGCGATTCTTTACCACTGAGCCACCTGGTGCTTTCTTAACCCTGGCGTGTAGTCTTTACTTTCTTAACCCTGCTGTGTAGTCTTTACTTACTATAGAAGGTACGCCCATCTTTTGCTTTAATTGTAATGAATTAACCACACATTATTTATAGTAGGAAAAGTGCATGCATGCTAAGTCGCTTCAGTCGTGTCTGAGTCTGTGTGACCCCATGGACTGTAGCCCACCAGGCTCCTCTGTCCATGATACTCTCCAAACAAGAATACCGGCGTGCGTTGCCATTCCCTCCTCTAGGGGATCTTTCCAACCCAGGGAAAGATGTCCAACCCATGTCTCTTATGTCTCCTGCGTTGGCAGGCGAGTTCTTTACTGCTAGTGCCACCTGGGAATCCTGTAGGAAAAGTAAAGGGCCTCAGATTCTCAGCACCTCCAGGGAAGCAGGACCACTAGGAAGTGCAAGGAGTGTGGAGTCATTTGCCTTACTGAATTAGGGGCACCTCGTCCTTAGCCCGTTAATCAGGTTTCCACTGCTTTTGTTTCTTAGCTTGTATGCTGAAGATGGAAGTGTTTCAAATTTCATAAGAAAATTTTTGATAGACCAAATCTGTTTTTTCTCACCTCCATTCGTTGTCATTCAGAATGTTGATAAGTAGCTGGCCTGTGTTGTATCAGATTGTTTTACCTCTAGATGAAAACCCAAGTGTTCATCAGTTTCCAGCACCTTTGAGGCCCCTTGCTTCTGACCTTGTTTTAATCCTAGTCTTTGTCAGCGTCTCCTGTTTTTCCTGGAGTCATAAACTTAGAGGGTGGGCCCTGGGGCCGAGGGTGGGAGCGGGCCTTTTGCCTGGGCAGTCACCTGGCGCCCTGCGGGCTGGTGCGCTCTGGGCTTTGGGGGGCTAGGAGGTGCAGGGCACGGCTCTGCTGTTGCGGGCAGTCTTCCACTGATGAGCGCCTTGTCTTCAGAAGAGTTTATCTGCTTCCATTTTTTCTCTTTTGCTCTGATGGAAAACATGGTTTTTATATCAGATCATATTCTAAAATCATGCTGTATGATTTTACAATACACAGGAAAACAAAAGAGGAATTTTACATGCAAGTAGTTATCTGCTAAACGTTGAAGTGGTTTTATAGTTCTTCTTAATCCTTAAGTTTTAAGTTACCCAACATGTTCTGTGAATTAAGATTTTTTATTCTAGTAATGCCTCCATATTGGCAACTTCCACCTTTTCAGAGGATAGTGGTCTCTTGTTTGCATCTCTCTGGAGTAGAACAGTGTTTCCCTCATGTCCTGGGTTTTTGCTGCTGTATAGGTGTGTGTGTGTGTGTGTGTGTGTATTTTGGTGGGTAGGAACTGTTGATAAGAGAACATACCCATTGTGCAAAAAGGAGGCAGTTTAAGTGCTAAGTACGCTGTCATTTTCCCTCTTATTCTGCCCCTGCTGGCCTTTGTCCCCGTGCAGGGACTGCGGCGTTCATGCCCAGGGCTGTGCTGTGCTGTGTACCTGGAGCTGATCTGGCCACCCTGGTGAGGGTCCACCAGGGGCTTCCTCTCTGGGAGGACTGACTCGTATATTGTATCTATGGAGATTACTACTTATGCATTTCAGGTTTATAATTACTTGTTTAATAAAAGCATCTCACTGTCAGTCCATGTTCTTGTATTTTGCTATGATTCCAGGCCTTCTTCACCTTCTGTTAGTGCAAAAATATATGTTTTGTTTATAAGATTTCCTAGAGAAATGTACTCTTCAGAGGGTTTTATTTCCGTCACTTTTTTTTTAACCTAAACTGGCATCTAATGTATTAATTAAATTATTCTTTGCGTTCATTGGTCTCCATACAGGACACTGAACTATCATGGTACATAAAGCTGTTTAGAAATTATGCGCTGGTGGTGATCAGAGTCAAAATATGCATCTACAGAATTGTTAGGAAAATAGAATTTTCTTGGCAGTCTTATTCTGATATACAAATTGAAAATATATTATAACTTAAATTAGGTTTCTCTAGGCGAGCTTTTACCTGTGAGGCAATGGTGAATCAACAAGAACTTCTCTTTTTGTCATTTTCCGTATTTCATTATCTCTAATTAAATAATTTATCTAAGTTGAGTTTTTTGAAAGGTGAAAGAGCCTGAGTCTTAAGATGAGGTTTTTCAGTCAGCCCTTTCATTAATCATGTTGTTTTTAAAGTGATTTTCATTCATACTGATCATCCAAGGAGACTCTGGTCTTTCTGTCTTGTTCCTCTTTGTTAGAGCTAATGCGTTGTGGACATGGGAAGTGTTTGCAGGAAGGACGGAACAAAGAGTCTTTCTTGATGTTGGCAGTCAGGTGAGCAGGGTCGTGGTCTGGGTTGAAAGCTCGCAGAGCTGTCCCTCACTTTCTTCGAGGGCGGTCTTGGCATTGTGTGTGGTGTTGGCCGTCCTGAAGTTATGTGTGTGGAGCTTGGAGATTGAGGCTCTTGTCACCAGGGCAGAATGCACACGTATGTGCACGAGGGTGGGGCGAGGTGAAAATGACAGGGCTGTGGGTGAGAGAGACCCGTGGCTGGGTGCTGGTCTCTTATTTACTTCTTTGGGACCTTTCTAACACAGAGAAGTTACTTTATAAATGTCCATTTTCTTTTCAGAATGCTCCTAAGGCCCCGTCTAGAAACACATTCCCTGATTTTATGCCATGTAATAAGTGGTGGCTACTGCTTATCAAGTATTATCAAGCATACTGCTTATCAAGCACAGTTGCTGCTTAGCATGTAGTCACAGCACCCTCACAGGTTAGCTCTATTATTTACCTTTTACAGTTAAGTAAGTTGAGTGTCGGAGAGGTTATATTAGTTGCCCAGGGCCACTCAGCTACTAACTGGTAGAGTGAGGCCTCTGAATCTTGTGCTCTTTACTGCTGTTTATAATAGTTGTTTTTGCTGTTCCTTTTCCCCACGTGTTCTTTAGTTCTAAGTTAGGGAGAATAGTCTACTGTTTCCAGTAAGTATACGGTAATCAGAGTTGATTCAGAACATCTTTAGGGGGCTTTCTAGAGTAAGGGAGTGGTGGTGTTTCATGTCGCTTGCCAACCCTGGTTGGTGGCGACCAGCCCTGAGAATTTTAGGAGGTGTTTGGAGGTAGAACAGAGTACCCTGAGTGGTGAGTGGTGTCAGGGCTGGAGGGATGATGTGGAGTGGCCTGGTACCACCTGGCCACTAGCCTGGTATGTCGAAGTGGATGGCGGTGTACCCCGGTGGAGGGTGGCTGGGACTTGCTCTGTGCTGTAAATGTGTCTTAGAACATTTCTGTATAAATCAGAGTGGGTCAGATTTTTATTTAAAACTTTGGGTTGAAATCATGAAGGGAACTTGAAATTTAAAGAGACCTGTTGTTATTAGGCACATGAAATCTCTCTGTGAATTTTTGTTTTCCCGCACTTATATTTTATTGTCTGGATTTGTTAGGTGAGACTTAAAAAGGAACAGATTAACACTGCTTTTAAAGAGTGTTACGTATTGTTAACTGTTGCTTCTAAAATTTAATGTGCCTCCTCGAAAATTGTAATCAACTTGAAAAATTGCATTTGATGGAATGGTTCTATTTTTATTACTTAAAACATAGGAATATTCTCCATTTGCTCACTTCTCAGAAAGCTACTTTTTAAAGTATTTAATTCTCAGAAACCAAAAGAGAGCAATCTTGTTAAATCATAACTGCAGATGTCCCTTGGTGGACCAGTGGTTAGGACTCCACCCTTGCTGCTGAGGGCCCGGCTTCCGTCCCTGGTCCGGGAGCTAAGATCCTGTAAGCCCCGTGGCACGCCGCTCCTCCCATCATCATAACTGTTCATAACCAGCACATAGTCCAGAGAAGCTCCTCAGGTACTGACTGAGCATATATAAAAATACAGACTGTTCAGTGTAACTTACTGTAGTCCTCCCTAGCCATGATTTGTGATTAAACACCAGAAAAAAGAAAGAACAAGCATGTGCCAGGCGAAATTCAGGAGTGTAATTAGGCCCACAGCTCTGTCTTCCAGTTTAGGGGAACCAGGGAGCCTGTGAGGTGTATGTGTCGGGTCACTGGTCTGCACGAGCACCAGTGTGACCCGGGGAGGCGAGTGCCCGGGCCCAGCCCCGGGCGCTGGTCAGTACCTGCGTTATTCCTGAGGCCCGGGCTCTCAGCCACTGGTGCTGAGGTGCTTTCCTGTGTTACTCAGGAATGCTCAGTATTACTGCCTTCTCCTTTAGTTAAGGGCTGGAAGAATGCGTTCTTCCACTGTTCTTTGCTGGAGGAGGAAATGGCGACCCACTCCATATTCTTGCCTGGGAAATCCCGTGGACAGAGGAGCCTGGCGAGCTACAGGCCACGGGGTCGCAGAGTCGGACACAACTATTCTTTAAGATAAAGTGAAAGCAGGTTGGGCATTCAGCTGCTTTATCCTGATTGAGGTGATGAGAATGTTGAGAATTTGCAGTAAATTAAGTGAGGAGCCACACAGGGAGAGAAGCACGCAGTACCCCAGCAGCGGAGCCAGCTGTCTGGGCTGGAGAGCACGTTTTATTTTTCAGAGGCTGTCAGAATGCTTCACGTCGAAGGGCCTAGTTTGTGTGGGGCTCTTGGCTTGCAGGGGGTTGCCCTGCATTTGTAGATTTTTTCTTCCTCGAAAGTTATTGTCAGATTTTCTTTAGAGGTGGTACAGGAGGTAAAATATATACAATCCTGATCCTTTTTTGTGGAGTAGAGGCATTTTATTTTGATAAAATATAATCTCAATTTAAGAGATGTTGCAAAAATAGTGTAAGATTTACTAGACTTACTGGAGATAGCAGTGTTGGCTCACGCCTTGGGGACTCTGGTCTGAGGGGAGTCCCAGCGGAGGTGGAAGCGGCCCCGCCCGCTGCCTGCCGGTGGTCCTGCGGTCCTGCGGTCGGCTGCTGCTCCTGCGGTGGTGCGGTCTCTGTCTCTGCCCGGCCCACAGGCACACGCCCGGGCTCCCGGCGCAGCCTCTGTGCGCCCCCGGCCCCGCCCTCCCTCGGAGCGTGTCCCGGCCAGTGCTCCTGACTGGGGCTGGGTTTCCTCCTCAGTTCATTTTTTGTCTCTGAATTTAATTTAGGACAGTTTCAAGTGTGTTATTTAAGAAGCATCTGTTGATGACAACACATAGGTCGTTGCCGACAACACAAGGTTGCTATGTGTGCGTGCTCAGTCGAATCCCAGCTCTCTGTGACCCATGGGCTGTAGCAGGCTCCTCTGTCCGTGGGATTCTCAGGCAAGAATGCTGGAGTAGGTTGCCATTCCCTCCTCCAGGGGATCGTCCCCACCCAGGGATCAAATGCAGTCTGCTTGACAGGTGGAGCCACCAAGGAAGCCCTCTCTAGTAAGCAACGTTAACACCAAAAGTAGTGTTAATCCTTGTCAGTTCTTGTGGCCGCCCTTCCGTGCTGAAGTTTACAGTCTGCTCCCACCCTCCTCCTCTGCTCCGTTTACAAGGCGGGGCCGTTCCGCATCTCATTGGGCTGCTCTTTGGCGAGGCCTTGTTCTCAGGGAGCCCCAGGCCGAGGCAGGGCAAGTCTGACGGCGCGGGCGTCATTCCATCAAGCAGCCAGCTGTCTGCCCAGGGCCGGAGGGCTCCGCTGAGCAGCTCACTGGTTTCTGGCAGAAGCTGACTTGATGCCATGGTTTCACGCAGTAGCCGGGAGCCGAGAACATTCTAGAGGACCAGGATAAAGCAGGTCTGGTGGAAGTGCATCAGAAACGAGGCAGTCAAGGACAGGACTGCAGTGGGCTTGTGACTGGGAGGCTGAGCTTGGGAAACCACGCTGACACGAGGAGGAGAGCCAGGAGACGCCCTGCCTGGGCAGACGGGGCGGGGGCAGTGGCCTGGCTCCCGGCTCGGGGACCACGGCCCCCCTCACCCTGCCGTCCGTCCCTCTCCGGTAGGCAGAGTGGTCTCTTGTGTCTCCTGATCATTTCCCTGTTAGAGGCACTGGTGAGCACAGATGGTGGGAAGGCAGAAACATAGGCCCGAGGAAGAATGGGTCATGTGTCTTGAACAGTCAGTCACTTGTTTGGTAAGATGTGTATTCTAGACTTTTCTTGGAGGAGAAGCCGCTGTATGGTAAAATTTTAAGAACTTTGAAATACTTTAGTGGGAAGAACTGATAACTTCTAGAGACATGATTTTTTAATCATTCTTAAACACGTGACCTCTTCATTTGGGCGAAGTGGACTGCAGTTCATTAGAGGACAGAAATCAGTCTTAATGAATCAAAATGTCTGCACATTCATTTATAGGTGTTTTTATGGATATAGTGTTTCCGAGTGAGATGAGTGGTTAAATCAGAAATAGTTCATCTGTAATTAGGAATCAGGATTTGCTCCCCCACCTTCTCCAACAGAGAAGGAATCTGCTTCCTCCAGTGACCTGGGTGCTTTCCCTGTCCTCACGTCAAGCAGCTGGCTAGACCGTGAGCCAGGTCCTCTGCACAGGGAAGTCGCCCCGCACTCTGAAGGAGGTCCTTCTCCGCTGCCCGTCCTGGGAAACTGGAGACGCCTTGTCGGCCTAGCACCTTGCTTGTTTCTCCAAAGGCCAGTTAATTTTGCCTTTGAGCGGTTTCCCCAAACCTGCCTAGTCTCAGAAAGGTAGAATGTTGAGAGCGAGAGCACTTGTGTCAGTGGGCTGTGGTATCGCCCTACGGAGAGATCGGTGTACCTGCCTCTGGGGTCCTTTTCCTTTCTCCAGGAAGCCCAGCCCTTGGGCGGTGCCTTCAATCTTAACGGGGTTTGTTTCAGTTCAGCCGATGTAGACCTCTTACTGGAATTAGGAAGCGTTTTAGGTTTAAGTTGCTGCTTACACGTTTTGCATGCTTGCCGTTACGTAAGGATAGTTTATTGCAGAGACTAGGTGAACACTGCACATGTGAATTGTTCTCACCTTGTATCATACTGCAGCAGTTTAATTAGGGGATTGACCCAGGAGCCTGGAGAAGAACATTATTTCTATTCTCTTCTCCTTTAAACAGTAGTCTCAAAGACAAAATAGAGCCTTAAATGCATTGGCGTTGAGAAACTTTGTGTAGCATGCAGATCATTTATTGTCCAGATTCTGAGTGAGCTTTCTAAAGATCACAGGCTAGACCCAGTATTGTTGCAGTTAATAGGAACCTGTTCCGTGAGGTCTGTGGGCTGCAGATCAGCAGCGTTGTGACAGTGAAGTAGGCCTTATCAGCAGGAGAATTCATAAGAGGCTGCCCTGGGACCCCAACCACTGTCCTTCCGTGTGTCCCGACAATGTTATCTGTCCTCTCAGCGTGGAGTATCACATGTCTGTCATGAGTACAGAAATTAATTTAATGTCACCTGAAGACATGCAATTAATCTTTTAGAGGTTTTCATAATACCTATACAGAAAGAGTTGCCAGTTTGGCGGATTTGGATTTTGGGGTTTAGAAGAAGATAAGGAAAATTAATTTTTCATCAGGGTTAATACAAGCTAGCAGGGCCACAAAGGCTGAGAAAAATGGTTGGGGAATTTGTCAAGTGTTGTCACTCTAGAATAATGCTGCTTAACGTCTGATAGGTGTAATCAAGAGTCGAGATTTCTATAGAGAGGGATTAATCAATTTGCTCACCGGTGAATGCAAGTCAGTGATATCACTTCTTCATGGGATTTAAGAATGAAAATAAGATTTGATCTGTCAAACTGCGGGGCACCCTGACAGTATCAGTCGGCGTTTTTATCTATACATTTAAGCCATTTGTTATAAGTATATTTGTCCTGCTAATGTTGGTGGCTACAGACCTCATTTTTGGATAACGATGAAGCTGATAAAAAGTATTTCTTTAGCTTACTTAATTCAGGAAGTGCCTCTTATGTTTAAAAAAACTACTCTCAAAAGGCACTTTTTACAGTATTCATTAAAAGATAAATCATTTGTGGGGAAAAACCAACAAAATATTTCCAGTTTGGTCTAAGATGGGCCAAACTTCTTTTCTCCTCATCTGTTCTGGAGGAAGTAAAAGAAATTTACGGTCATGTCTAAACACACTACTGTGTAAGGAATTTCAAAGGGAACCGTGCTGCCATAGAGAAATTCGTTTGCAAGGTGGATTTCCTTTCTTTGAGTGGATGGAATCTGCCATCCACAGATGACTGGTGATTTCCTTACATTAAGACAGGATGTTTCTAAAAGTCCTTGTTTGAATTGACAGTATTTTTAAGTTTACATAACTGAGTACTAACAATTTTGGGATGTCTTTTCAGTGCTGTTAACTATTATGTGTAAGTTGTAGAAGACATAAATAAATGGGTGGGTTCCATTTGAGTTAGTTCTGAACTTTCATCTTTTTTCTTCTGTGTCTGTGTGTGAGAATAGGTGTAAAAATATGTTTCTGGCCACAGCCTAGAAATTAGTAGGTTGACTGTTTCCTAGTGTTAACTGGAGTAACTCTGGGATTTAGAATTTCCCCGAGAATAGCTTTTCCTAGTGCTGTTTTGAAAGAAAATAATTGTTCTCGCAATTGGAAGAAAAGCAGCACTGTCTTTCTTACAAAATAAAAAAACTTGTTACTTATTTAAGGCTTGAGTCCTCAGCATGATTTTCAGGAAAAAGTCAAAGCAGTGTATTACAGTAACCCTTCATTTACTTAACATGATGTGACTGAGTGATGGTCAGTTCCTTTGTTTCCAGCCCTGCTAAAAATCGTTAGGTTGGATGTTAAGAGTAAGCTCCTGCCTACGAGGCCATGTGAAGTCCATGCTTTAGACCCCCCGGGATGGGAAGTCCTGGAAGCAGCACTCCGTGTGTGACCAGTGAGAACAGTGATGTGTACCTTGAGGGAGATGGAGGGAAACAGACCCGGTGTACTTCTTGTCAGCTGGGAGACATTCCAGAACAGCTCTGTCACCCTGTCTGGGTAGGGCATGGTGAGTGATACCAAGACACTGGTGATTAAGAACCTGGAGTGCCTTGGACACTGCTGTTTGGAAGTTTGTTCCCTCATTGTAGCTATAGGGGGCATAAACGCTGTCCTGTTGTGAACCTAAGTGACTAGAGCCTGCTCGGGCCTCCCCCACTTGTGTGAGCAGATGGGGGCAGTGTTTCCTAACAGTTGGGCTTTTGTCATAATCCCTGCCTGCCCCTGTATCATGCCCTGTATCATGCTCCTCGTTGACTCATGAAGTCCTCTGCCTGCTCTGTGCGGGTCCTCTTCAGTCTCTCTTCCGTCCTGAGGCTGCTTGGTGGCTGGTGCCCGTGTGGGGCTTCGCTGCCCGCGTGGGGCTCCCCTTCTCACGAGCGTTGCAGGACTGTGAGTGCCGATTAACGCTGAAGAAAAGGAGCGCAGTTCCATGGCCTGGGCAGCCTTAGGGCTGGAGGCGCTCCCCACGAGGGCGGAGGCGGGGTGCTCGCCGCCCTGCGAGATGCCGGCGCCGCGGTGAGGCCCGTGTGGAGGAAGGAGCGCCCGAGGCCCGGCCTGGACCCGCAGGAGCGCAGCTCTCAGACCCGGCCCCTGTGTCCTTTCAGGCGATCTCAGAGGGTCCTGAGCGGAGAGGCGTTTGTGATACTCGTTACCTGTGTTTCTGAGCTTTAGATGGAAAACAAGCCTACTTTAAACTCTTTCTTGAAACGACAATAAAAATTTAGAACTTGGTTTTTCAGGGTTTTTATGTGACCTAATATTGTCAGGCGTGAATTATCATCAGTCTCTTACTCAAAATAGCAGTAAAGAGAATTTTTATTACTTGCAATGTTTATTGACTAAATGTTTATGTTCTCAATTCCTAGTTTAAAAATCATCGGGTCACTACAATATTATATATTTATCACCCAAACACATATACAGTGTATACCTTAAAACATACACACCCTACTTTTGGTACAAGCTCTTCGTTTTAAATAAAAGTAACTTTTGGGTTGCTAAAGATACATTCTGTGACAGTACTCCTCATTGTCCATCATATGTATGGACGTCACTCCTTTTAGGCCACTTGTACTAGCTAATGATCGGTTTCTGCAGCGTGGCAGAATGTTTCCTGGTGCACACACCTCACTGCACTAAGGGACGGGTGGCCTGCCCTGGTATCCTGACGGTACAGGCTTTTTGCATAGAGCATTCAGAACCACTTCGTGTTTAGATGCGGGTGTGCTGTTTATTGTTTCTATTCAGTAAATACCTCAGTGCCATCTACACGCACTGGAAATTTTGGCTTGGTGAACAAAAAACAGATTCAGCAAAGTGCAAATCACTGGTTTCTCTAGACGCTCACAGAATGGCACATGCTTTAGTTGTCCACAGACTTCAGCCTCCTCTCTTGAGCTTCCAGGGAATCTGTAAATGGAGGACATTCCCATAGAGGTGACCATTCACAGCCAGTTCATTTATCCACATTTGTGAGAAACGTAGAAGTTGGAGGAGAATCAGTCAGTAGACTATTAGGGAGCTGAGCTGTGTGGAGAATTTAGTGACCCAGTGCCTCCTGTGTGTGTGACACAGCCTCTGGTGGGAGCTGGGGGCTAGTGTGATGTGTCCGCCCCTGTAAAAAAAAAAAAAAAAAAAAAAGATGTTTTAAAAAACAGCAAAACTTAACCCTTGCAGAGTGAATTTATGAACCGTGTACTAACATAATTTTAATTTGATTTTAGGTAAATTAATAAGTAATGGATTACTGGCTCTTAACAATTAGGAATATGTGTGTATATCCTAAAAATTTTCAGCTTTTTAGTATAGGAAAATTTCAAGCGTATACAGAACTGGAGAGACTTCACACAGCTTTTCCAGACTTCTCATTAACTTTATGTGGATTGTAGTCCCACAGAAAGGCCTGGCCCGCCTTTCGTAGGGCTTCCATTTATCCTTTGGGGGTGCTTCTCCATCAGGCTGGAGTAACTCCCCACAGGATTGCATTTTAGGCAGTTCCTGCTGACAGAATGCAGGGGCATCCTCCCCTTCAGCTGTCCTTAGCCCTGGCTGGATGTCCCTGGAAGGAGCCTTAAGATATGTTCCTGTGTGGGCTCCAGCTCAGGACAGTCTGACTGAGTGGCTCTGGGCTAAAGCCCAGGAACAGTAACATCTGAAAGCTGCCCAGGTGACCGACGTGCAGGTCAAGACCCTTGACTAGTCTCAGGCCAGGGATGGTGTGAGCTCTCGGTTTTGGCAGATGTCCTTTTCAGGTTGACAAAAGACCCTTCTGTCCCCAGTTCATCGAGAGTTTTCATTGTGAATGCCTTTCCTGTATCAGTGCAGATGGTCATACGGTCTTTTCCTCCACTGATGTGGTCTGTAAATTGGTTTTTGAGTGTTAAACCAACCCTGCGTTCCTGGGATAAATCTTACTTGGCTGTGGTGTATGATCCTTTTCTGTTGCTGAATTTAGCTTGCTGACGTTTTAGTGAGGATTTTTTTCATATATATACATATATATTTATGTGTTTATTTATGAGAGATATTCTTCTGTGGCTTTTGTTTCTTTCCTGTCTTTGACTTTTGTATCCCAGAAAAACAGGCTTCAAAAATGAGTTGAAAGTTGTTCCTCCCCTTCTGCCTTCTGAACGAGACTGTGTAGAATTGGTAGTCTGTCTGTCTTAAATATTTGATAGAATTCACCAGAGAATCAATTTGGGCCCGGGTTTTCCTTTTGGAAGGTTTTTAATGACTGATTCGGTGTCTTCTTAGATTTCCAGATTTTCTCTTTCTTCTTCAATCAGTTTTGGTATCTTGCGTCTTGCCTGGAAAATGCCATGGACAGAGGAGCCTGGCAGACTGCAGTTCATGGGGTCTCAATGAGCTGGACGTGACTTAGCACACAGCACATCTTTTATGGGATTTGTCCATTTCATCTAAGTTCCCTGATTTTGTTGATATAAAGTTGTTCAAAATATTCTTTTACATTTTGAAGTGCCATTTTTGATAATCCCTCTTTTATTACTGATTTTGGCAATTTGTGTCTTTCTTCTCTTTTCCTTAGTTAAAGGATTATCAGTTTTATTGGTCTCAGGAACCCAACTTTTGGAGTGATTGACTTTTCCCAGTTATTTCTCTGTTTACTATGTCCTTGTTTTTCTCTGTGATCTTATTTCCTTCTGTTCAATTTTGGGATTGGTTTCCTAGTTTCTTGTGGTAACAGGTCAAGTTACTGACTTTAGGTCTCTTTTCCTTCTTGATGTCACTGCTTTAGTTGCAGCCCCTTGATTCTGATGTGCTGTATTTTTACTTTCATTCGGAATGCCTTCTGTTCAGGGTCTTCTCCTTTCCATCTCCGAGCCCGGTTTCTGGGCCGGCGGCCGTGGCACCCCCAGCTCCGTGGCTGGCCTCGGCCCTGTGGTCCCCGCTCCGCGGTGCTCAGCTCTTCTCCCTGCTTCCCCCGTGGTTCCCTGTCTGCCGCGGGGGGCTCGTGTAGGCCTCCAGTGACTCTGATCTCTAGAATTTCCTCACACTGTTTTGTGGATTCCTAGCTGGTCTGTTTTTTGTCCCGAGCAGGACTGAGCCGGAGGCCAGCATGCGTGTGGGGACTTGTGACTCAGAGGGGAGGGATGACTGGGTGCTGTCAGCCTGTGGGTGCTGCGGGGAGCCCCACGGTTGAGGGCTGTCTCTGCAGGGAGGACGGGCTGGGGTGCGCCCAGGGGCGGTCAGGAAGATGATCCACTTCCATGAGGTTTGAAGGGGAGTTAAAAGTTTAAAGCAACTGCTGATGTATACTGTTAGATTTTCACAAGGATGCTCCTGACGATGGAAAAGGCATGTCAAGTATGAACTATTTTTAAAGTTAAGCAGTATTTCATTGAACTAAAGAGGACCTACTTTAATAATTACAGACCTCTTGAGTGGATCCAGTAATTAAAGGTCTTAGATTTAAATTTGATAAAGACTCTTTAACCCTAACACCTGTCAGGTGAGAATGTCCTTTCCTTAGGCCCTCATGAGATGGCAGGTGGGTGGTCCCGCCCCTTGGTTGAGCACTAATCGAGGTGGACACCGATGCTGGGGAGGGAGGCTTGCATGTGCAGACACTGACCAGCGTGCTGCCTTGTCTGTTTCAGCAGGGAGGAGAGAGCGACGGCTTTTTTCACCCGGAGGGCCAGCCTCAGCGGCTCCCTCAGGCCCCAGAAGTGAGGCAGCAGCCCACCCGGAAGGTGACGCTGACCAAGGGGGCCCTCCAGCAGCCCCAGCACCCTGCGGTAGGGGCCCACATGCACGCAGCCGGCCCCCCAGGCATCAAGAGCATCCAGGGGATCCACCCAGCCAAGAAGGTGCGGCCCAGCCCCGTCCCTGGGAGCGCTCTGGTGGGGGTGCCTGACGAGGCTGGGTCAAGGAGCAGGGCTGCCCCTGTCCCTGGGTTTGAAAGCTGACGTGCTCACAGGTGCGCTTCCCTCCCTTGACTTCACGGTGCGATTCAGGGAGCTTACCAGGAGCCCAGAGTGTGGTTGTCTCTGCAGCTCAGAGCGCACTCTGGGTGCGGCTCTGCATGGCCGCCTGCCCTCCCAGCTGCTCCTCCAGGGGCTCCTCCAGTGTTTCCTCCTCAGCGCCTCGTTCACAGATGGGAAGCCTTCGGGGTGAAGTTCCCTGCCCGAGAAAGTGCCTCTGGCCGCGGTTCTCTCTGCACCGAGGCATGCCTTGTCCGAACTCCGTGAGATGAGAGCCGTGGCCGCCTTTCCAGGAGAGGAGCGTGTGCCACGCCCCGTCATGTCCCGTGGTGGTGCAACTTCTAGTGAGGAGTGTCTTCATAGCCCTCCCCAGGCCCCCGCTCTCTGCCCGACAGCCGCACACGTGAGCAGAGGAGGGCAGACGCCTGCTCTGAGTTCTCCTCGGAGCGCTTGACCCTGCCAGTCCCTCCTCTGCCGGTCTTGCTGCTGACACTAAGGAGTAATGTTAGTGTGAAGACCAGCCTAGGTCTTTGAAAGGTTTAAATCCCTTCGTGTGTATTATCTCATAAATACCGTATGGTGCAGGAGCAAGCGGAACTGTCCGTCTGTGCTGCAAGAGACACCCACACGGTCATACTCATCGTACCTTTGGGGCAAAGCTTTAAAGAATGTTCCAAAAAAAGGAAAAAGAATGTTTCAGTCTGAGTTTCCTTAAGTTGGGTGTTATCCCTGGATACATGACGAGAAAGACCTGAGGAAAGGCACCCCCCCCCTCCCCCCCACTGTAGCTGTACGCACAGATAGTGCACTTGAGGGTCTTTAGTCACTGTAGTTGGGGTTTTGGTTTTGCTTTGAGAGCCCTGCCAAGGAGTGTTGGGTGGGGTGGGCGGGTGGGGACCCTTGCTGCAGAATCTGCCTTTCAGGACGGATACTGCCATGGCCGGCAGTGATGGGGAGCTGGCCGGGGGCGGTGCCACACAAGTTCACTGACACTGCACCACCCCCCCCCGCCGGCCGGGAGCACAGCCAGCCTTTGTGTCAGCTGAGCGCGTTTCTGGAGCCTGTGACGCTGCTGCTTTGTGTCCAGGGTGCCCGTGTGAGCAGGCCGATGGTGGTGCACAAGGTGCCCAGCTGGCCCCGTGCTTGATGCCCAGGCTGACCAGGACTGCCCCGCTCCCTCTCCCCCTCTCCACGCGAGCGTGCTGGGCGCTATGGTCCTGTCTGGACATTCAAGCCTTTTCTGACAGTGGATAAAAGCTATGGAGAGCCCTGTAGCTCGTGGTGTATTTTAGTGGACTCTGACTGACTCGCTCACTCTGTGTCTTGTAGCTGTGAGAAGACCCAGAGCGTTACACCTGAATGGTTCCTTCTGTCGTTGCCAGGTCCTCATGCACGGGAGAGGCCGGGGCCTGGCGGGAGCGATGGGCCGGGGACGCCTGATGCCCAACAAGCAGAACCTGCGGGTGGTGGAGTGCAAGCCTCAGCCCTGCGTCGTGTCTGTGGAGGGGCTCTCCTCGTCCACCACTGACGCCCAGCTGAAGAGCCTGCTGACGTCGGTGGGGCCCATCCAGGTGCGCCACCCTGCGCGTTTGGTCTGTGCCCTCCATCTTTCGCTCCCAAGACTCGGTGGTTCTTTAAAATCCCTGAGGAGAAAGCCGAATGTTTTCTCATGTGCACACTTGGTACCAGAACTTTTTCCCTGAGCGTTAGAGTGTTTGGAGTTTTTCAGGTGCTCAGAAACTTCATGAACTATTTATTCCAGCTGAACAAATTATCTTTTGAAATCCTCAAATTATCCTTGAGTTCTTGAGGAGCGGCTTCTTGGTCATCAGACACGATAAACTTGTGTCCATGGAGAGCTGTTCTTGGACAGTCCATCATAGAATGGGTTAATCCGCAGGAAGACAGCTGGCGTCAGAGAGCTTATGATGCTTTTAAAAACATAGGTCTCCTGAGTGGAGATTCTCCAACAAATGGTAGTTGAAAACCGGGGATCAGATCACAGTTCAGTAGTGAGCCTGGGACCCCGTGGGACCCCAGGGTGGAATGGGGTGGGTGGCGAGTCCAGGCTGTGCCCTGGGCCGCTGCTCCTGGCTGGCTCCCGGCCCGTGTCGGGGCGGGAGTTGGTGGCGCTGTTGCTGTCCACCTGTGACCTCTGGCCGTCTGGGCTGCGCTCCTGCCCCACGGTCGTGATGGTGCTCCTGTGCGTCCTTGAGTGCAAGTCTGTGCTCAGGATCAGGGCGTGATGGCAGAGCCGTTGCTGCTCACAGCACTGCGCGACTCACCTGCAGAAGTTAGCTTGGCCACGTTGCCGAAGCACTTCCCCTTGGTTCCATCCATCTTAAAGTTGAATTTTGAGTTCTGCATTTTGGGGGCCATCTTTCCATTTGCCTTTTATTTTTTTATTTTTTCTCCTTCTCCTGTTCTGGAAAGGATGATTAGCGAATCACTGTGTTAAAGTTTAATGGAGGGCACTTTATTAAAGTGGAGCTTCTTTTTATTAGAGAAGTAGGCAGGGAGATAAGAATGGCTACATCAGGTGCCCTTAGAATGCCACCGGAAGGAGCCCCCGAGGGTGGCCCAGCAGGGCCTGTGGGCCGTCCCAAGGGTCCCAAGGAGCCAGCACCCCTCTCTCCTTGCCAGTCTTAGTCCCGAGGGATGGTGTTGAGGGGCGTTCACAGGTCTGTAAGCACTGTGTTCACAGAGTGCTAATGTGACATTTTGCCAGCATTAGATAGCTGAAGACTGATATTGGTGCGTTTAAATTGTGAGAAGATGCTTATAACAGGACTCGGATGTGGCTCAAGGGGGTGGTGAGGAGATCCAGGCCTCCTGGCTGCGGGAGAGGCAGATGTCAAGCCTCTGGTGGGTTGGGCTGTGGCGCCGCCTGGCACCGACGTGCCCTGAGAGCAAGTGGCAGTGCCTGCACCCAGAAGGCCCTGCCTGGTGCCTGCTAGCAGTGGTGTGGGACTAACCAGCCCCTCCACCACACCAGGGCTCCTGCTCTTAGGGAAGGGACGGGCAGACCGGGGCGGCTGGCTGATTGGGCGGGGGCGTGCGGTGGTTGGGGCCTCTGTGGGCAGGTGAGCCTCGTCAGCTGCCGGGCCCTCCAGGACGCAGCGGGGCAGTGGGCGTCGGGCTTTGAGAAGGATTCTGTCTCGGTCCTAAGTTTGCCATTTCTTGGGGTGTGGCTTCCCAGCCGAGGACTTCCCCCAGGACCCGCACAGTAATACATGTATTGTCTCTGCCTCTGCCTCTGCCCCTGGAGTTATGGCGGAGGTGGGGGAAAGAAACACGGGGCCTCCAGGCGCCGCAGAGGGACAGCGTGTGCTCTCGGAAGGGGCCTGTCGTCCCAGCGCGAGGTCTCTGGGGTCGCTTCAGGCTGTCAGCGCTGCTGTTCCAGGGTGCAGGTATTGGGGAAGTCCTTGTTCTGGGGCTATCTTGGGTTACCCGGTGAGGAGGAGCCCCTTGGAGCCATCGTGTGAGGTGGGATTGTGTTGGAGCGTCTCAGCTCTTGTGAGGAGCCCTCCTGCCTGCCGTGTCTGGTTTTGACGGACCAGGAGTATCTGGGGTGACCTGGAGGAAGTCAGGATCTCAGTGGAAGCAGTTCAATCATTCTGAAGTTGAGGACATTTGGGGAAGAAAACACGTAGTTAAATGTGCTGTTCACCCACTCAGTCGTGTCCAGCTCTTTGCGGCCCCATGGACTGCATCACGTCAGGCCTCCCTGTCCATCACCACCTCCCGGAGCTTGCTCAGACTCAATGTCCATTGAGTCAGTGATGCCATCCAACCATGTCATCCTCTGTCGTACCCTTCTCTTCCTGCCTTCAATCTTTCCTAGCATCAGGGTCTTTTCTAGTGAGTCAGTTCTTCATATGAGGTGGCCAGAGTGTTGGAGCTTCAGCCTCAGCATCACTCCTTCCAGTTGACTATTCAGGAGAACTGTAGACGTTCCCCACACTGATGTTTTGAGCTTTAAAGAAAACCCGCGTGGCCACATGATCTGAAACTTTGATGGGAAAATTGTTAACCGGAGGCTCCCACACACAGTTCTGAAAACACTATTGTAAATAATTCTCCCAAAAAAGAGGATTCCAGGCAGAGCGCGTGGTAACCTGAGGGCTGTGATCTGTAGGGTAAGTTTGTACAAGATGGAGATGAGAGCAGAAGGGGAGCCTCAGTGTCTCTCAACTGTGTCAGAGCAGAAGGAACAGTGCTTATGCTTTGGGTGAGAGGAAGCCCAGACATTGGAATTGAGGAAAAGACACAGACTTGGCATCGAGACCACATCTCGTGTGAATGTGAAGAGGAAGCAGCATGTGGCCGAGCTATGTGAGACCAGAGTCGCTGTTCCAAACGCCCATCGCCAGCGAGAGGGCCAGGCGACCCATGCAGAATGAAGAGGGTGGTGTCCCTGTACTCCAGCCCAGCTGCGGGCACAGGGAGGAGAGCTGGAATGGGGGCAGGCCTGCTGCCCCGGCACGTTCCAGGGGGCCCACAGCTGCCTGTGAGGCCCGGCCTCCCCAGGGACCATTGTCAGTATAAATCTGGTGATTTATACCTGGGGCCCTGTTTGAGCAGTTTTGTGTGTGTCTAAAACACCAAATATCAGCGTCAGTTTTGGCTTCAGGTCAGTTCCTGAAGGTGCTGGGAACTGTTGGCCAGAGTAGGGAGAGTAGTTTAAGTGATTTTCAGGATGGCAGGTTCACTTCAGAGTCCCCCCAACACTGTCATTTATTCATACGCACAGACGCGAACTCAGGCTCTTCCTAGAAAGAGGAGGAACTTTCCCTAAACAGGGAAAAGAGGCCCAGAACAGCATGGACAGTTTTCTGGCCTTAAACTCTCTGCTGTCCCTGCAGTGCTTGTGGCGGTTCAGTCCGGGGGTCACTGAATATACACGCAGGAAGCCGCCACGAGAAGGGCATCGTGGCTTGTGTTCCGCTGTTTACAGCAGCACAGGTGTTCTCGGGACTTGTCTGCAGCTGTCTCTGTAAAATAAAAGTAAACCTGGGTGGGCTGCGCAAGTTAGCCTGTCTCCATGGGCCAGGCAGGTATTTGTGGGGCAGCTGGGTAGGGTCAGAGAGTATAGAATGGAGACAGATTTTAGCTCTCAGTTCGTTCTGGGTGAATTAAAGTGCTTACTTATTTGGAAATGGGCTGCTGATTTGCAGGACGTATTTTCAGAGTGGAAACTGGTGGTCATAATGCATGCCTTTTAGTTTATAGTACACGGTATCTTTTTCTCTCTTCCCAGTAGAGTGATCACTAATATTTGTCATTTTGGTAGGTCAGAAATGGTTAAATATTGACAGTTTTGGCAGTTTATTAATCTTTTATCTGAAAATAGCCTCTGTATTTTGGGGAAAAAGTGCAGAAATGTCAATAAGGGGAACAGAAAACAGATTTTAAGATGGTGTTCTTACTGCTTGTGTTGACTGTTGAGAAGCAGCTCACTCCTGTGATTTAAGAATTTCATTGAAAGTTTAGGTCTTTTGATTGATATTTTCTCAGTCAAATTGAGCTTTAAACCAGGTAGATACAGAGAAACAAATCTTCTTAGCTCAGATACCATTTTATATGATAAGTGATAAACAAGAAGCATCATACTTCATTCCACATTGTGAAGTCACCCAGAGGAAATACAGTCTCAACATGCTTTTTCTCAGAAGAGGAGCATGGTGTTTTCAAAATCCAGATTCCATCTCTGAATCGGAGAATGCGGATAATTATTTGTGCCATCATAACAAATTTAAGTTTTCCTTGTCTGTTGCAAATTGAGTGATTTTTGTAGTTTTCGATAGAATAAGTCTAGGTGAGCTGTGGTTCTTGTGCTGAGAACTGCCGTGGTGCTGGCAGCAGTTGGCACGAAGCTGTGCCCGGTGCCCTTGAGCACTGCAGCCGCGTGGCGTGAGTCAGGAGGCGGGCCTGACGGGGCATCTGCTGCGATGCGGGGCTGTCCTCATGACCGGAGGACAGCTCCTACCACGCTCCCCTCGGGGCTCCATGGGGCTCCACGGGTCCCGGGACAGCACGGTGCTTCCTCTTGCCTCTTCTCTTCGGGGGCAGCTCTTTAGTGTCAGCAGCTGGAAGTGCTTGGAGGAGAAGACAGAGTGGGTGTGTGCTGAAAGCTGGGCTGGCAGGTCTCTGTCGAGTAATTCAAGTGGGGTTTCAGAGGCCGGGAAGGCTGTGTGCTCCCAGTGTGTCCCAGAGACATTAGTTGATGGCACTGGTTAAAGACCAGGCTGTTGAGCTTTGCTTGTCCAGCTTTACTTGTAGAAGGAAATGGCTGCCCACTCCAGCATTCCTGCCTGGAGAATCCCATGGACAGAGGAGTCTGGTGGGCTGCAGTCCACAGGGTCCCGACGATCGGACGCGACTGAGCGACTTCACTTTGTCCAGTGAACTTAGTGATCAGTGAAATTTTCAAGAAAATTCTTCTGCTCCTGGGTTTTGTATCTGACAGAAGAGGTAAATCTGGTATTTGCTCAGCTCACGTCAGGAGACCAGGCAGACGAGCCTGCTGGTGGCCGCCCTGCCTCCCGGGGTCCTGGTCCTGGTGCTGGTCAGGGTCGCCTGGTGGCGTGCCGGGTGAGCTGACCGCCCCTCCGCGGGGCTGGTGTGAACCTTGGTGCCGCGTCAGCTGAACACTGGAGAGTTTATTTCTGGGTAAGCACCGAAGAGTAACTTTTTGGAAAAAGTGTTTCCTTGGTGCTCTCCTCATCGTGCTTACTCGTGGAAGTTCTGTGCTTATGAGAATGGAGAGTGCCACAGCATATCTTTTTGAATGTATTTCAGAGAATTGATGTTTTGGCTAGGTACTTCTGTTGGAAGTCTTTGAACAAGTGCTTTAAAATGAAACCACCACACGTGTAAACCCTTGTAGAGGGTGGTGTGTTACTGTTGGTTGTTTCTGGCTGCTGTACTTTGCGGGACAGTAGCCCAGACACGGCAGACGGTTCTCGGCCACCGCGTCCTGTGCGGCTTCCTCGGGTCGGGTCCTCCCGGGAGCAAGGTCTCCGCCGCCCCCTCCTCACCGGACACTTTGCTCACTGCCCCAGACACACGTGGCAAGTCACCAAAATGCTTGAGAAGGATCAGACTCCAGAGAGTGGGCTGGCTGAGAAATCTGAGTCCTCCTTCGGCACGTCCCTCCCAAATTCTAGAGTGCTCTGTCCGCAGGCTCCCGGGGAGCACAGAGCTGCCCTCATCCTTGGGGCAGGCGTGAGGACCAACTGTCCGTTCACGGTCCTGGCACTGGTCTCCTCGATAGATGGATCCGTCCGCTCCACACATGCCTCTGGTCTTCACTCCGGAGAGTAGCCTCGGAAGTGGTGTTTCACATCCTAAGATTCAGTTTAAGGTGCCGCTTCATGCCCCCCGACATTGTAAAGTGCAGAGTGAGCAGACGGGGCTGAGGGCTGCCCCGGTCCCAGCCCCCCCGGCTGGCAGTCCTGCTCTGTGTGAGGACCTGGGTCTGCCCCAGTGGTCCTCGGGGGAGCGCTGCCCCTCCGCCCCGGGCCCCTGGCTGGCTGCGTCTCCTGTGTGAGCGGGGCCCAGGGAACGTCGCCTGATGGGAAGGGAGTCTCCAAGGACTGCCCCAGGTCTGCGTGAGCAGGTGGAGGGAAGCGGGGGCAGCTGACGGGCGAATGAAGGAAGGTCTTCACACCAGGCCTGGAGGGTGCTGAGTGCTGCTTAGGGCAGGCACGGGGCCATCTGGACAGGGAGCTCGGATTAGCTAGTTTGTTTCAGGGACCTGCGATCTGCCTGGACTGGAACCTCGTATTAACCCCAGTGGACCAGCATGTACGTTGGTGCACAGCTTGGCTCTGACGCGCTTCTGTCCTCTTCCTTCAGAGCTTGCAGATGCTCCCCCAGCAGCGGAAAGCCATAGCGAAGTTCAAGGAGCCAGCACACGCGTTGGCGTTCCAGCAGAAGTTCCACAGGTAGCGTGGAGTCCCTGGGGCCAGGGGGGGTGGGCCGGCTGCAGGACACGTTGCGGAGTGTGCCATGGGCGGTCCCCCGGGTCCGCGGGGGGCGGGGGGGCTTCATGTGCGCGCTGTGCCACCTCCCGCAGGCACATGATAGACCTGTCCCACATAAACGTGGCCCTGATTGTCGAGTGACCACTGCGGACGGGCTGACCGGGACGCCGCACACACACTGTGGAACTCCTCCGGAGCTGCGCGCAGAGGCCCCACGAGCCGTCTCTCCGTCCACAGCCCTGCCAGGCCGTTGTCCAAGGCGCCCGATGGCTCAGCACCGATTCCAGAAGAGCTAGACTTGCGGGACGTGGCAGACTCGAGTCGCTGTTAGAGCGTTCACGTTCTGTTGGCACCACAAAGAACTACAGTTCCATTTTCTTTTGTTTTCCAAGTGCTTACGATGCATGTAGACGTTGTTCTTTGTGATCTTACTGTCTGATCGATCCCAGTGACGTAGAGTCAGGAGAGACCATCACCGTCACAGGTTCTCAGCATTTTTCACAGCAAAGAACATTTGATAATGGTTGCACTTATCTTCAGTGCAGGCTAGACGAGTGTCTCCTCACCCGGCTCCACGCACGCTCCTTTCTCAGAAGGCCCTCCAGGGCTCTTGTGAACACGCAGAGGCAAATTCGGGTGGTGATATCCTGGGAAGCAGGGTATGTGGGTGGTTGGGAGTGGTGTCAGGGGTGCGGCAGATTCTGCTTCTTGTAAATATTCCCAGAGCGTCAGCTGTATACACCCAGTTCCAGAGGGAACGCCCCTCTCTCCACGCTGCCCAGAGAGCACGGAGATGCTGGTGGGTACCGGTGTGAGCCCGCCCGGGCTGAGCGCAGGTTAGGGGCCCCACTGGGTGAGGGTAGGCCAGCCGGAAGCTTGAAAGGGCGTGTTTGGTTTTTTCCCCTTTTTAGACACAGCCCCAAGAGGCATAGTCACGTCACCGGCTCTGTGATACATAACGTGACTCTGTTGAGAAACCTGGTTATCGTTGCTGTGACGAGCGTTTTCTTCTTTGAAGGCCTTTTGAGCAGGGCTGTGTTGTCCTTCAGTGGACCCCAGAGCAGAGGGCTGTTTGCACGGGCGTGTGGGCGGGCGGCTCTGGGACGCGGGTTAGCTTCATTCAGGTGAGATGCTTGCTCCCCGTAAAGTCATCTTCAGTAAAATCCGTTCTGGGCAAACGATGACAAAAGTGCCTTAATGTATTTGTGCTCATGAAGGAGTCTCACTGTTTGGGTTTATTCTAACATGGCCTGAACTGTTGGAGCAAATGGTAACTGGGGCATACTCAGACTTTTTAGCTGAATTTTATACCTAAGATTTCCTGTCACATTTATTAGTAGAATTAAGGGAAACAGATGCCTGTTGCTGGTTAGCGCCCCTAGTCAGCACAGCGAGACCCCTCAGCGGGGCGCCACTTTCTCAGCCTCCTCGTGGGGAGCTGAGACACAGGTCATGTGATTTTGTATCTTCTTGTTTTCACAGTTGAAATTTTATGTTTTTCAAATTAAGTCACCAGAACTGGAGGGGAGTGTTGAGACCCGCGAGCCTCTGTAGCGCTGACTCCACAGTGCGCCACGTGTAGGAGGGAGCCTGCAACGTGAAGGTGGGTGCGGATAGCCGCTGCTCAGAGGCTGCGGCTACACGAAGCTGTAGGCACTTGTAGGTTACCTCTCGCTGGGCACGCCTGGCCACCCACGCTCCAGAAAGCCCTGCCTCACCCGTGGGGGCTGGTGGTTGTACCTGCCTGGCCCCAGGTGCTCCAGTGGAGCGTCTGGCCACTGGCGCGCCCGCCCCCCCGCCCGTCTTTACAAGTAGATGCAGGTGTCACACGAGCATGGCTCGTGTGGCTCAGTCCACGGAGAGCTGGTTGAAGCTGCACGTGGGGTTCTGCAGGTGGCAGGCAGGGGGGTCCAGGCCATCTCCCCTCCCTGGGCGGCAGGAGGCTCACAGTTAAGGGGCTTGCTGAGGGCTTGATGACGCAGTGAGCCTACCGATTTTACCACTGTTGGAAACAGTCTGAGCGTGCTGTGACTTGGAAGCTAAAAATCTGCTCTTTGTCTCCATAATGTAGCTAGGCATACTTTTTTCTAGTTAGTGATAACAAACGAATCCTGTTTGTGCACCTTTGTTCACGGCGGACCTCATAGCTACCCTAAGGTCTGCTTCTGTGTTGTCTGAGCCTGACATGGTGCCCTGGGACATGTGTGCATCTGTAACTGTCTGCACACACCCGGAACATGCTTTCTCTGGATAGAATGTTCTTGAATGGCCATTGGCCAAGTTGGCCAGGCCTTCCATCAAGGCCTGGTTAGAGAGGCTCCCCATGGTCGCCTCCTGAGACGCACAGCCCGTGGGCATGGGCTGTCAGAGCCAGCCAGGCCTGGGGACGCAGCCTCAGTTTCCTTGAGGAAACTGGGAAAGGAAGGAAGCAGAGTTAGAGGGAGCGCTGTTCCCACCTCGTGCAGTGCAGTGCCGTCAGACCACCGCACGCTGAACCCTCTGGGAAGATCTGTTGCAACCATTATCTTTGTTCTTTATTTATCATGCATTTAAAGTGAGATGCAGAAGCAGTTAACACACTATGTAAATATGGACCTTTTAAAATTAAAACGTTATTGGAAGTGCTTTCAATCCAGCAACATCGTAGCTATTTGTTAGTTCTTTTGTGTTGTCTTATCAAAGTTTAATGGATACAGTTCCATGTTGATGTGTTTGTGTGTATATTCGATTTTTATAAAGATGGTAGTAAGTCAATACATTTATCCTGATCTGTGTATTATTTGTTCACAAATTCAAGAAGCCAGTAAATATCATTATATCTCATAAGGTAAAGACAGTAGCGATTATGTGGAGCTCAGGTACCCTTTCTTTTCGCATTATCTTGTTTTGATTTTAATGCTGTAATATAAGTTCACTTAGCTACTTACTGAGCATAACCTTGCATTTCCGTTGGTCTGGCCACATCTGTTAAGTCTTACATGATGCCCTTCTAAAGGAGAAATACCAGCTCTTTTTTTCCGAAAGCATTGTTGAGGGTTCCGCCCTTTCTGGCCGGGCAGCACCCTCAGTAGGGCCTGTGCCTCTCCGCAGTGGGGGGTGGGGAGCGGGGCGGGGGGCTTCATCGAAACTGTTTCTGACTGGGGTCTCCTCATGATTTGTAAAAGGTCCTGAATGAACAATTGTTTGTGCTTAGTTCTGTAGCGTTTCTGAATTGTGGCAGAGCTGTAGATTCTGCACTCAGGGGTCTCTCTTTTTTTTTTTTAAGGGCGTTTTGCTAAATGATGCAAGTGGACTTTGTCGCTGGAGGGAGGCTGGGAGAGGTGACCAGGGTGAAGAAGGACAGGATGGAGTGAAGGGAGCTGGAGCACGCAGGATCGGCCAGGAGCCAGGTCCTGACGCCCGGCGCTGAGGAGGAGTCAGCTGGGGCGGGCGGGCAGCCGTGGGCGGGCGGGCAGTGGTCACAGCGACCGCCACGCCAGGGCCGCACCTTGCACGCAGTGGACCGCAGAGCTGGTGGGCGAGAGGAGGCCTGGCTGGCTGGTCTGGAGGGGAGAGGAGACTTAGGGCCAAGTTGTTCTGAGAACCTGTCACTTCCTTCCTTTTTTTTTTATCTTTTGTAGTTTTTGTTGTTGTTTGTTTTTTAATTTCTCTGTTGTTTAATTGAAGGTAAGCTCAGTGTGCTTATGGACCATTGGCTGCCAGGGACCCTGATGAGGACAGTCAGGTTTTGGTCGAGGTCTGTGCAGAGCGCCTAGAGCCACGCGTGAGGTGTGGAGCCCCCGAGCCCCCTGGCTTCCGGCCCCCAGACCCTGGAGTGGCAGCGTGCCCCCCCCCGCCGGCTGCACCCCACCGGGAGCCCTACTTCCACCCTCGGGGTCAGACAGACCACGCCCCCACCTGCGTGCTGTCCCGGCCTCCCCACCCCCACCCCCCAGCTCCTTTGTCTACGTTGGTTGGGAGGGGGTGGGGTGCTTGAAAGGCATGGTTGATTTTTTTACAGGTTTTTCTAAGTGACAGTATTCTGAAAGGGGATTAACTAATGGAAGGGGTGGATGATACAAAATGGGACCAGGAGACACCCCTCTCCCCTTGGAGGAAGCCATAGGAATTACATCCGTTACAGGGAGAATGTAGATATTCTGCTGTACTTAATGAGCATTTAAATTAGCCTTTTCACCTCTTTTTAAATCATGTGAATGATGTGGTGTTTTGGACATCGGTAAATATGAACTCTGCAAAGGCAGTGAGCCTTGACTTACTATTAAATCCTAAGGATTTTGTGTAAGGTTTTTTTGCAACCTGTTTAATTTTCCTCATTTAAAGGGCCCATGGTTCTTTGTCCTGGAACCAAGCAACTCAGTGATTCATATTGGATCCCGGGTATACCTGCTGGTAGTGTTTGGTGGGGAAGGGTCTTTGGTTTTACACGTGTAAAAACCTGCTCTTTTTAGAAAATGTGCAAAAAAATCTTAGCTCTCTTTTCTGTGCTGTATTTTTGTTAGGAAGTCTTTTCATTAAGATGAGCAGGCAGAACAGGTATTTTTAGTGAGAAGTTGCTTCTTGCTTTCACTTTTAACCAACTAAAATGTAAAAAGGCCTTCCTGTTGGTGCTTTATCTTACTAATTTTGAAAGGTATGTAGAAAAATACAGGCCTTTAAAAAGAAATATGATTGTAGTCTTTGAATTTTAATAACTTTCCACAGAGTAGACAAACAGATGTACTGTTTTAACATATTCTGTATTTAGTAGTTTAATATACTCTAGAAAGTAGACCTCTTGACATTCTTCTAGCCTGATTTTCTTTTAAACTATTTTTCATTTTAAGGGCACGTAATGGAACCTGATTTTTAAAGGACTGTCTTAAGTTCTGTGCTCTCTGCAGTATTGTCTCAGGGTATATAATTTATGTTTTTAAAGCAACATTTATACGACACACATTTATAACTATTGACCGAAGAGCAAATAACCGCTTGTTTTGATAACTCAGCTTTGCTTTTCACAGGCGTGGGATCCAGAATTGTTTTTTCCTCTGTGAGGATTTTAACTCTGAGGCTTTAATTCTGCTGTTTAATTTTCAGGTTCACCAGCAGCACAGCCTGAAATCTGATTTTCTTTTTCCCTTTCCATTTCTGAGCTGGTTCTCTCTGCTGGGCTCCCAGTCTGGCCTTGCTCCTGCTGCAGAGTGTCTGGGCCCCGTCAGCCAAGCCGCCTGCGCACCCCTTCCTTCCCTCGGGGCTCCCTGCCACGCCCACCCCCACCGTCCTCAGAAGCATGCCCTTCTCTCACTTGCATTGCCGGCTGACCGTTCTCTCCTCCCGCCGCTGCTGGTGACTCCGTCTTGGCCATGCTGTCCCGTGTTGGCGTTCAGAGTTCCGCTCTGCTATCGCGAGTTGCCTGTGCTGCGTCGTCTCAACCTTTGCTTTGACAGGTCTGACTCTCGGTTTGTTCCCCCAGGTCTCCGGCTGGCGAGAGTAACCTCTGGGTTCTGTTGTTTGCAGTCTCCCCCGGGGGCGGTGCCCCGTGGAGGCCGGGCCATGCCCGGCGCACTAACCAGCCCTCTGTTCCTTCCCCTCTCCTTTTGCAGGACCTCTCTTGCATGCGTCAGTGTTAGTGGTAGCGCGCCTCTTCTTCCGCTGGGAGGTGACGGCCCGTTGGGCTCTGTCGCCGCTCTGGCTGGCTGTGATCCTTCCTAAGCGTATTGCTAAGTGCCGCGAGCTAGCCTGGGCCGGCTCGGCGCGGCGTCTGCAGCTGTGTTTGTGGGGCGCACACTGGGATTGAGAGATCAAGAGCTGAGCGAGTGGCTTTCTTCTGGGTGATCTGCTCCGTGTCTCCACCCAGCGCACCACTCACGTTTGCGGGCGGGGATGTTGCCTTGTTTTACCCCGTTTTCCACTTTGTGCTAATCACTGTGACAGCTTTATCAGGAATATGTGTGAAGAACAGTTGTGACATAGTTGGAAAAAATGTATCTGTGTGTATCATCTGTGTGATTCCATGCCAAGAAATGTGTTTTGAACTGTATTGTAATTTGAAAGATGTGTTAATAAATAAATACCTTGCACTTTCCGCTTTTGTTGGTAGCTTTTATTCCCTCTCCCACTCGGGTTCAGTCCGTTCCACGTCTTCCCCACACGGGCAGAGAGCACAGGGGCCATCCCTCAGAGGACAGGGGTTGTCCTCAGGCCCCCCAGGTCCACCCCCTCTGGCTGGCTCTTGCCTTGAACAGGTGTCCAGTTAATGGAAGGTCAGGGTGACCGACTTGCTCACAGTCCAGGTCTCAAGCGTCTACACTGACCAGGCAGGCAGGCTCACTATGTTTTGTTAGTTGGAAGTGGGAGACTTACATTCTCTTTTTAAGTTTTTTGAAGCATCAGAACTAATCACTAGCAGTTTTTCAGAGGAAATCGATGATCGTGACACCGAAAGGGGGAAGGTCAGTTGCCATCGCCGGTGACTTCCTGTTTGTCACGGGCGTGCGGCCTGTTTGAGAAGCCGCATGCACACATGTACACGCCCTGCGGGCCCGGCTTCCCGTTTAGGCGCCCTTGGCCCTTCCCGAGTTGCTGCACACTGTTCATAATTCATGGTCTTTCTTGAAAATACTTGAACCTGGGCTGCATCCACACGCACCTGCCTCACCAAGGACAGAAGGGAGACCTGTCCCTAAAGGTAGCCTGTATCTTGGCGCCGTTCTCCCCAAGGTGCAAATGAGGAGAAGGATCCCAGGTTTCACGTAAGGAAGAAAGGTCAGAAAAGAGGCTGGTTTGGGGGAACACAGAGAAAAAGGGTATTTCACAGAGGTCGGTTCATCTGATTTAATGGAGTTTTTAAGCCTCGGGCAGAATCTGAAAGTTCCTAGTGATTCAAGTCAAGACCATCTTTCTTCTATTTTAATCCATATCCCAGGGATAAGTCATTGTTTTTCTACAACCTGGCCTTTGCTTGGAGTGATGGGAATCTCAAGAAGATGGACCAAAAACACCTGGAGATGTAAGGTGGAAAAGTGGGTTTCTCTGCTTGGGGGAATTCCTTATGAGGAGCCTCTGCACCGTTTTGCCCTTGTGCCCGGGGCCTGGACAGGGCTGCAGGAGGGAGTGTGCGCGTCCCCGGCGCGGGGCCTCCTTGCGCACCCGAGGTGCCTAGTGCGCGTGCGTCCTTTACGCCTGTGGAAAGGCTGTTCTGGTGCAGTTCTCGTCCGACAGGCGCTTCAAAAGCGTATCTCATTTTCCAGGGAATTATTTATAGTCAAGTCTGAAGGGAAAAGCAGGTCGTCGAGTTCTCTAGGTGAGCGCAGTGCTTTCACGTCGTGGCTCCAGTGGGGAAGAGCTCAGAAAAGAACTTGTCTGCAGCTTGAGTGTGGCTTCTAGACTCAAAAAGACGTGGTGATGCTCGAAGACCATGTTTCTCAGCTGTACTTCCGGTGTCGCCTGGAGGGATGAGAGGCAGAGACGTTGAAGTTAGATCCAAATCAGGAAACAGATGCTGAGCCAGTGGTGCAGCCCCCTTCTCCCCCCAAGTACCCACCTAACCCGGGGGCACACCTGTGCCTGGGTGATGAAGGGGGCTTGCGGGCGGGGCGGGGCGTGAGAAGCCCCGCCCCCAAGCCTCTAGATGAGGTGGGTGGGCCTAGCCTGCAGCGCCTGAACAAGGTCCAGGATCCGGGCAGATCCGGGCGGGGGACGCAGGTGGGTGAGGAGGGCAGCGGTTTGGGCGGAGAGCAGCCCACCTGGGCTTGATCCCCAGCTTGGGTCCCGTGCTGCCGGCCTGGTGGGGCGGGGTCCTTGGGTGGGCGCGTGGGGCTACCTGACCACGCCGAGGCCCTGCCCGAGGGTGCAGGCCTCCTGGGCTGCTGTGATCTCGGGCCCCGGTCACTGGGCAGCCGGGAGGGCGAAACCACAGTCCTGCCTGCCGGTCTGAGTCCCCAGTCCTCCATCTGGCAGAGCTGGAAAGGGGGCTGCGTGTCAGCGCCACAGCCCTGGTTCTTGGTCTTCGAGACAGCACCGCCTCCCTTTCTCACGGGCCACTTGCCTGAGGCCCGAACCCTTGGAGGGGCTACCAGGGTCACACCTCGAGGGCACCGCCCTCCCCTAGGGCCACAGCCCCAAGGGTCACACCCCCAAGGGTCATCCCTCCAAGGGCCACCAGCCATCCCCCTCCCAGTCACTCCTGCCGCGGGGTCACGCCCCTTGGGGTCACACCGTCCCCCAAGGCTGCCCGCTTCTCTTGGGTCACACCCTTCTCCACAGTCACACCCCCAGAATCACATCCTTGCCCCAAGGTCAAGGCCTCCCCCATGGTCACATCCCTGAGGCCACACCCCCGAGTCACAGCCACCCCTAGGGTCACACCCCTGAGTCACGCCCCTCAGTTGGCTGACCTAATCCGTGTTTCTCTCCACCATCACTCTGGTCATTAGCTTAGGAAATGTCATTTCTACACATGATCGGCAAGGAGATCCAACCAGTCCATCCTAAAGGAAATCAGTCCTGAATATTCACTGGAAGGACTGATGCTGAAGCTGAAACTCCAATACTTTGTCCCCCTGATCCTAGAGCTGACTCTTTGGAAAAGACCCTGATTCTGGGAAAGACTGAGGGCGGGAGGGGAAGGGGACACAGAGGATGAGATGGTTGGATGGCATCAGCCACTCTATGGACATGACTTTAAGCAAGCTCCAGGAGTTGGTGATGGACAGCGAGGCCTGGCGTGCTGCAGTCCATGATGGTCACAAAGAGTTGGACACGACTGAGCGACTGAACTGAACTGAGCAACATGATCTGATGTGGAGACTCAGTCGGTGACTCCCTCTCCCCCTCGGCCGCCCCTTACTCAGGCCTGGGTCACGGCCTGTGTGGACCCTCCTGGACCCTGACCTGCTGAGCCCGACTAGCAGGTCCTCAGGGGACCGGGACCCCCAGTCCTCAGCCCCGTCTCCCCTGGCTGCTTCCCGCCAGAAATTGGCTCTTTGGCCGCCCTCCCTGTCCACTCCCTGCCCCCGTGCTTGCGGAGCCACACCCCACTCCTCTGGACACTCGCCTGGCATCCCGGCTGCGGGCAGCCAGGCTGGCGGGCCTGCTTTGAATTGGCAGCCATGGACCGCAGGGAGCAGGCCAGGTGCCCCGGGGGGCCCAGCTGCATCTCCCGGTCAGGCCAGGGTCGCTCTCAGAGGGCCCCCTCCTGTCTCCTCCTCCCCTCCGTGTCCACGGCCTCTCCGGCTCCCCTTTCAGCATAAACTCACCCGCTCCCTCCCCACCCAGCCTCCCAGCCCACCCCGCGGTGCCCTGTACCACCCTGCCCCATACCACCCGCTGCTCCCGTCCAAGGCCAGTGCCCCGCCTGCACCTGCACGGCCCCCCACACAGACCCGGCGCCTGCATGGGTCTCTTCCCCTCCTGGACTTTCCTTTCAGCAACAAACGTGCAGGAAACAGCCTCCAATGGAAATAAGAAAATATCCTCCCTGATCTTGTAACCACTTTCAGCAACTGATGCATAATTCTGTCCCCGGTTTTGTAAAGCTCTGGTGGCTCAGACAGTAAAGAATCTGCCTGCAATGCAGGAGACCTGGGTTTGATCCCTGGGTTGGGAAGATCCCCTGGAGAAGGGAAAGGCTACCCACAGCAGTATTCTTGCCTGGAGAATCCCATGGACAGAGGCGCCTGGGGGGCTACAGTCCGTGGGGTCGCAAAGACTAAAGCGTGACACTGTCACTGAGAGAGTTCTCTCCTTTTGCCACCTTCATCTTCTCTTTTGAAAATTCTCTCTCGAATCCACAGTAATCTGGCTTTCTACCCCTGCGTTTCCCCAAGACTCTAGCTGAAAGTGTTCTTTTTTGAAAATTCTCTCTTGAATCCACAGTAATCTGGCTTTCGACCCCTGCGTTTCCCCGACTCTTGCTGAAAGTGTTCTTTTTTGAAAATTCTCTCTCGAATCCACAGTAATCTGGCTTTCGACCCCTGCGTTTCCCCGACTCTTGCTGAAAGTGTTCTTTTTTGAAAATTCTCTCTCGAATCCACAGTAATCTGGCTTTCGACCCCTGCGTCTCCCCAAGACTTCTCTTGCTGAAAGTGTTCCTGGTACCCGTGTCACCAAGTTCAAGGATAGAGCCTCAGGTCTCATCTCAGGCCACTGGTGCGTGTCAAGCGGTTGGCGTCCCTGGTGTCCAGGGCGCCGCCTTCTCTTCGTCTTTCTCCCACCCCACCCCACCCCACCCCTCTGGGCTTCCCTAGCGGCTCAGCTGGTAAAGAATCCACCTGCAATGCAGGAGACCTGGGTTTGATCCCTGGGTCGGGAAGATCCCCTGGAGAAGGGAAAGGCTGCCCACTCCAGTATTCTGGCCCGGAGAATTCCGCGGACTGTACAGTCCAAGGGGTCACAAAGAGTCAGACATGACTAAGTGAGTTTCACTTCACTCACCGCCCCCTCTAGGTCGTCACCGGAGCTGCTGCTTGGGCTCCAGGTGGGGCCTCACCTCCGGCTGAAAGCTGAAGCCCTTGCGTCTCTCCTGCCTCAGTCCCCGAGCACTCCCCGTGACCTCAGGCCATTCAGTGGCTTGAAAGGTCAGCAGCAGGCCCCTGAGCACCGCCGTTGTCCCGTGGACTCTCTCCTGAACTCCAGACTCGAACCTGTGTCCCTGCTGAGACACCCAGACATCCAGCTCACACTCTGACATCCGGCTGAACTCTGACCTCTGCCCTTCGGCCCTGTCTTGGGACATGGCAGCTCCTTTCTTGGGGGCGCCCACACCCCGAACTCCGGCGTCCTCTCTGCCTCCCCCTCCGCTCTGACCACGGCGCACCCAGCAACCGCACCCTCCAACGCCCCTGGAATCGCACCTCTTCCAGCCCGCAGCCACCACCCCAGTGACGTCCCCAACCTCCCACCCGGACAGCCAGTCTGGCCTCCGACGGCTCCCCGGCATCCACCCTTCCCTTCCACCGACCATGAGCAAACATCAGCCGGAAACGTCTTCAGGGTGAAGGTCAGATGACCCCGCTCCCCCGTGGAGGCGCTCCAGGCATTTCTCATCTCACCCAGGCTAAACCCGACCCCGACCACGGCCTCCAGGCCTCGGGTCCCCAGGTTCCCCGCCAGGCGTGCACTCACACCGTCAGCTCCCTCTGCCCTGGCGCCGCCCCCGCATCCGGCCCTGGATGCTCTGCCTTCTGTCCACGGACGTTGTCCTGGCTTCTCTGCGCTCAGGCCACCCTCCGATCGCTCTGTCTAAACCATCTCCCCTTTCCCGTGCTTCCATCATTTTCTCTCTCCTATGCTTTTATTCTCCTAGGAGCTTTTGCCCCGCTTTCTTCTTTCTTAGAGTGTCCAGCAATTTTGGATCGTACGTGGGACACTTTGGACACATTTTTGGAAGCCTGAATTTTGTTGTCCTGACATTTAAAGAATGTTCATTTTTATTCTGGAGGCAGCCCGCCTGAGGGAGGGCTGGCATGAGCCTCTTGAGACCTGGTTCCAGCTTGGTTCGGCCCATGTCGGATGGCCCTTGCTCGGGGTGTCTGTGGCCGGGGTCTCACGGCTCACCAGGACGTTCCGCGACGTTTCCGCTGGGCTGGGTCTGAGCCCTCTGAAAGCTCACGGGGACCCCTGCATGGGTCTGGTGTTCCGCCTCTGGGTAGCTTCATCCTCAGCCCCTCTGTCCTCCGCCTTCTCCGCCTCCTTCGCCCCCGGGGCCCCCATGTGACCAGGCATCACTCCCCTTCCTGCTCCATTCCTCTCCAGACCACTTCTCAGAGGAGCTGATGCTGAAAAAGTGAGACAGGACAGGCTTCGCTCCCCAGAGGTGCAGCATTTCTCTGCAGGGAGACGGGTGACTTCCGCTCTGCCAACGAATCTGGAATCTGGGTGCCCCCGGAGCCTGGAGCACTGTTCCTTCCCCGCTGGGGTAGGAGGGTGGGCCTCACTCTGCGCCCCCAGAGAGCGCTGGCAGGCTCCTCCCCCACCCGCCGCTCGTGCAGACACACGTGTGCACACACATTCACAACTCAGGCAGCGTACTTGCAGACACGCCCACGCACCAGTCACACAGGGCACACGCTCAGACCCACACACTCACACGTACACACGAGTACACTCACGCTCAGACCCACACATTCACACATATGTACACACGAGTACACTCATGCTCAGACCTACACACTCACAGGTACACACATACATGAGTACACTCACATGCTCAGACCCACATGCTCATAAGTATGTACACTCACACACGCTCACAGGAACACACACAAAGACACACACTCTCAGACCCACACACTCACACATAAACACAGTCAGACCACACACTGACGTAAACCCACAAGGACACACACATGCTCAGACCCACATGCGCACACATATGCACACTCACATGCTTGTGTGTGCAGCCACACCCTCAAACACTATCCAGATGCTCGTGTGTTGAACTGTGTATCTGCACCTTACTAGGGTCAAGGCAAACAGCAGGGCCTTGCCCTGAGGGAGTCTGTCTGCCCTGAGGGGGGTCTGTCTGCCCTGAGGGGGTCTGTCTGCCCTGGGGGGGGTCTGTCTGCCTTGGGGGGTGTCTGTCCACCCTGGAGGGGTCTCTCTGCCTTGGTAGGGTCTGTGTGCCCTGGGGGGACCTTCTTCAAACCTGGGGACTGAAGTCACAGCTAGCAGGAGGGCCAGGAGGCCCCTGGGCCTGTACCCTTGAGGAGCAAGGGCCCAGGCGTGTTCCCCTACCTCCCTGGGCTCAGCGGGGAGGCTGGCCCTGGGCCTGGGGTCAGGGGGTCCACCTGGAAGAGGCTGAGGCTGTGCCCCGCCTGGCGCACTTGCAGGCAAAGTATTTTTAAACTCATTTCCTTGACCTAAAAAGGCTCTTTTTGGACTGAACACCTAGTCTTTGGGACAGACCCCAAACACCGCCTGTAAATAGGTTGGAGCACCCAGGAGGTGTTGATGGCATCTGGGGCCCCGGTGTGGGGTCCCCCATGGGGGCACCCAGGGTAGTCTTCCTTTATTTTTTCACTATTGTACTTCATTTGCTCACTTGTCTTTTGGCTGTGCTGGGCCTTCCTTGCTGCTCACTCGCGGGCTTTCTCCAGGAGTGGTGCGCGGGCTCCAGGCGCGTTCACGCGCATTAGCTCCTGGGCGGCTCCGCGGCTCGTGCGATCCTCCTGAACCCGGGATCGAACCCTCCTCGCTGGCGTTGGACCGCTAGTGAAAATCCCCGGGGTGTTTTGAATCGCAGAACCAGAAGAGACGAAATGGGCCCAGGCCCCCGAGTGCCTCCGAGGGCAGGAAAAGGGGCTGCAGGACAGAGGGCGGCCTGGCCGAATGGGCTGGACCTGAGCGCCTGGAATTTACAAACCCGCTCCCTCTCCCCGCGCCGGAAGTGTGCTCCTTATGCTGAACACATCTACGTATATCCTCAGGCTCCTCACGCCCCGGCCCATGCTGGCTGTGTTCCGGCCGGCGTCCCCGTCCCAGGGGTGCCCGAGACCCCCCGCCCCGGGGCTTCGCCTGTCTCGGCCACCTGTCCCCCTTGGGGCGGCGGGGCTTCTTGGCTAAGGGCGGGCAGTGTTCCTCAGATGCACCTGGGCCCACCCTGGCTGCCTCAGTTTCCTTTCTCACCCTTGGTGCTCACCTTCCTGACTCCGGTCCTTCCTGCCTCCTGGTCAGTGGCTGGCAGCCAGGAGGGGACATGGGGGTCCGGGGCCGTAGTGAGACCCTGCTGGTGAGCGGGCGGATCGAGCTTGGGGCTGCCTGCAGGAGGCGCCCTCTGCTCCTAGGGTGCAGGGCGGTCACTTGAAAGCTTCTCCCGCAGCCCAGAGGCCGATCTGAGGTCAGTGGCTCCCTCAGTTCAGTTCAGTCGCTCAGTCGTGTCTGACTCTCTGCGACCCCATGAACCACAGCACGCCAGGCCTCCCTGTCCATCACCAATTCCCGGAGTCCACCCAAACTCATATCCATTGAGTCGGTGATGCCATCCATCTCATCCTCTGTCGTCCCTTTCTCCTCCTGCCTTCAATCTTTCCCAGCATCCGGGTCTTTTCCAATGAGTTCTCTCTTTGCATCAGGTGGCCAAAGGATTGGAGTTTCAGCTTCAGCGTCAGTCCTTCCAATGAACACCCAGGACTGATTTCCTTTAGGATGGACTGGTTGGATCTCCTTGCAGTCCAAGGGACTCTCAAGAGTCTTCTCCAACACCACAGTTCAAAAGCGTCAATTCCTCAGCGCTCAGCCTTCTGTATGGTCCAAATCTCACATCCATACATGACTATTGGAAAAACCATAGCTTTGACTGCAAAGACCTTGGGTGGCAAAGTAATGTCTCTGCTTTTTAATATGCTGTCTATGGTGGTCATAGATTTCCTTCCAAGGAGCAACCATCTTTTAATTTCATGGCTGCAGTCACCATCTGCAGTGATTTTGGAGCCCAAGAAAAGAAAGAGTCACTGTTTCCATTGTTTCCCCATCTATTTGCCATGAAGTGATGGGACCAGATGCCATGATTTCAATATTTTGGGTATTGAATTTGAAGCCAACTTTTTCACTCTCCTCTTTCACTTTCATCAAGAGGCTTTTTAGTTCCTCTTCGCTTTCTGCCATAAGGGTGGTGTCATCGGCATATCTGAGGTTATTGATATTTCTCCTGGCAATCTTGATTCCAGCTTGTGCTTCATCCAGCCCGGCATTTCTCATGATGTACTCTGCATATAAGTTAAATAAGCAGGATGACAACAACATACAGCCTTGATGTACTCCTTTCACAATTTGGAATCCTTACGATTATACAGTGGAAGTGACAAATAGATTCAAGGTATTAGATCTGATAAACAGAGTGCTTGAAAAACTATGGTCAGAGGTTCATGACATTGCACAGGAGGCAGTGATCAAGACCATTCCCAAGAAAAAGAAATGCAAAAAGGCAAAATGGCTGTCTGAGGAGGCCTTACAAACAGCTGAGAAAAGAAGAGAAGCGAAAGGCAAAGGAGGAAAGGAAGGATATACCCATTTAAATGCAGAGTTCCAAAGAATAGCAAGGAGAGATAAGAAAGCCTCCCTCAGTGATCAGCGCAAAGAAATAGAGGAAAACAATAGAATGGGAAAGACTAGAGATCTCTTCAAGAAAATGAGAGATACCAAGGGAATATTCCATGCAAAGATGGGCACAATAAAGGACAGAAATGATATGAACGTAACAGAAGCAGAAGATATTAAGAAGAGGTGGCAAGAATACACAGAACTGTACAAAAAAGATCTTCATGACCCGGATAACCACAATGGTGTGGTTATCACTCACCTAGAGCCAGACATCCTGGAGTGCAAAGTCAAGTGGGCCTTAGGAAGCATCACTACGAACAAAGCTAGTGGAGTTCATGGAATTCCAGTTGAGCTATTTCAGATCCTAAAAGACGATGCTGTCAAAGTGCTGCACTCAATATGCCAGCAAATTTGGAAAACTCAGCAGTGGCCACAGGACTGGAAAAGGTCAGTTTTCATTTCAATCCCAAAGAAAGGCAATCCCAAAGAATGCTCAAACTACTGCACAATTGCACTCATCTCACACGCTAGCAAAGTAATGCTCAAAATTCTCCAAACCAGGCTTCAACAGGATGTGAACCATGAACTTCCAGATGTTCAAGCTGGATTTAGAAAAGGCAGAGGAACCAGAGGTCAAATTGCCAACATCTGTTGGATCATAGAAAAAGCAAGAGAGTTCCAGAAAAACAGCTATATCTACTTTATTGACTATGCCAAAGCCTTTGACTGTGTGGATTGCAACACACTGTGGAAAATCCTTAAAGTGGCTTCCTGGGCGTGGATAAACAGGAGGGCGAAGGCGGTGTGCACTGCAGGCTGCGGGGGGTGGCGATGGTGACCACGTGGCGGATGTGGGGCGGGGAGTGGGCTTCTTGTGTGGACGCCCCACAGGCCGGTCGGTCGTGATGCCCAGCACGCTCCAGCAGCGAAGGAGTTCTGTGCGCGTGGTCAGCGCCAGTCTGCTAGGCTTTTTCTTTCTTCTTAAACATCTTCCTTGGAGAAGAGAAAGGGCTGAAAGGATGCTTTCCTGACAGCAGTGGCTGCGCTGGGCTCTTCGCGGGAGGGACCGGCCGTGGACGAGGACCAGCAGGCTTGTCCCACCCCAGTCGTGCCCCGGCCAGCCCTGGATTCAGGGGGAGAGGGATTCTCTTAGTGTCTCTGGCCCCCAAACGTAGCCACAGGGGATGCTGGCGCTGGGCAGATGGCTCAGTCCTTTTCCACTGAGAATGTCGTCCATGCAGGGATGGTCCCCGGGAAGGCCACGCAGGGGAAGGGTCCTGGGGGTGTCTGTCACTCAGGAGACAGCTGGCAAAGGCTCAGCAGCTCCACGGGGCCGACCCCGAAGGCCGGTTCACAGAAACTCAGATGCCTTCATCTGGAATTTTCCAAGACTGCAAGGTCATCCTTTTTCTGGTGTGAAGACAGTGTGGCTGAGTTCAGGTGAGGGCCGAGCCCAGGAGAGAGGCACCGCCCAGCCTCAGAGCAGGCGTGTTTCTGAGTCGGAAGTCCCCAGGGTCCCCCACCCGTCTCCCTGGGGATGGACCGGAGAGGAGGTTAGCCCCCCGGCCTAAGGGGGACGACGGAGCGGAGCCCAGCACCCCCGTCCTGGTGGGGAGCAGAGGGCGCGTGACCGCTGTCCCTGTCTGTGGCCCTTGCTTCCTACTGGCTTCGCACAGGCCATCTGCTCTGCCCACGGCCTTGGGAACTCCTCTCCAGGCCCTGGAGGCCCCATGAGGGTCCACACGCCCAGGAACCCTGGCCCTCAGGAGCAGGGCCCGGCGGGGCACCCCCAGCCACGTGCCTTGCTCTGAAGGCGCTGCAGCAGGGCGGACGCGGGACCCTCCAGCTCAGGGACTCTCAGCCCTAGGGAAGGGAGAGGAAGGGGCTGAGCCTGGCCGGGCCCCGAGGGCCCTGCCCTGCCCCGCCGCCCACGTTTCCAGCCTCCAATTTTTCCAACACGGTCACTTTCTTCCCTTTCCTTTTGTGACCCCTGGTATCCTTCAGAGCACCCGCCCGTCCCGCGGCTCTGGGGCGGCGTCAACGGCTGGGCTTCAACTGGGGCCGCTGAGAGTGTGGGGTGGGGCGGGGGGTGCTTCCGGCGTCACCCCCACACGGCAGCCCTCCCCGGGGCCTGCCTGACCGCCGCCGCCCTCTCCTTGAAGGTGCGTTCGATGTTCGTGATGCTTACGCCCCAGCCGCCGGCACAGCCCTGCTGGCCCCTGCCTGGCCACCAGCCCGACTTCCGCGCCGTGACCAGCAGAGGGCGCTCGGACTCCACGCAGGGGCCTCTGTCCCGCCCTCCCGCTGCCCTTCCGCGATGTTGGACCCGGGGGAAGCTCGCGCGGAGCGGAGGCTGCTCCCAACGCAGGGGGCCGCCTAACCCAGCGCGGCCGCCGCTCTGCTGCCCGGGGCAGTGGCCGGGGGATGGGAGGCTGCCCGGGAGTCCTGGCGCCAAGTGGAGGGGCCCGCACCCTCGGGAGGCGTCCACGGAAGGGGCAGCGGCTGCCCAACGCTGGAAGCGACAGGCACTGACCCTCAGAAGGATGCTGTTTTCTCCTACGGAGGCCATGGAATAGTAGCGGCGGCAGCGACAAGTCGCAAGGAAGCAGACAGGCCGGTCTCTGCCGGTCATCCCGAGCTGAGGCCGGCGCTTCTGGACTTTGACACAGCAACCCCAACCCCAGCACCCCCCACCCCCCCCAATTCTGTCTCTGCCGTAGATCCTGTTTTCTAGGCGCCTGTCTGTTGGGTCTGGCTCGAGGGTTTCAGCTGGGATGTTGATGACATGGCCCAGCTGGGTGACAGACACAGGGACCCAGAGCCCAAGGCTACTTTCAAAGACACAGGGCCGTTTTCCCTACCTTCTGGTTGCCTGGCTCAGAGAGGGAGCCTTGAGCCTATGGAGAAGGGGGAACTTCCCGCTTGGAGTCCAGCAGAAAAGGTGTCCTTCTCCCCCAGAGGCAGACACACGGGCCTTGGGACACAGAACAGAAGCTTCTGTCCACCAGGCGGCTCGGTCGGATGGGGGAGCCCTTGGATTTTTGGCATCATATTTCCTCGAATTTATCTTTTGGGATTTTTGGGTCCTCTTATATAAGCCAGTCTCCCCCTTCTGGGAACATAGCTGCCCTCATCCTGGAAGCCAGAGACCCCACTGAAAACCCAAACCTTCACATGGTTTCCCCATCTCCTCACTGGGGCCCAGAGCCTGTGTACAGAATGCGGATCACTGTCAGTCTCTTGTTCATCTTAGAAAATCAAACCTCAGCCAAGAAGAGCCAAGAGGATTACCTCCAAATGCAGGCTCCCTAGTTTCCCAGTGGGGGCAGTTTTCACCAGGTGAGGCGAAGCCCGCGTGGCTTCTGGCGCCTGCCCATGGGTCTGTCTTCAGTTTACCTCCAGACTGGCATCAAGTTCGCCTGTTACAGCAGCAGGTCTTCCTGGATTTGTTACGCAGCGAGGAGCACGGCAGCCTTTGAACCCCAATAGAAGATGCACCATGCTGGCTGCACCCCAGAACGTCCCAGTGCCCCCCCACTGCAGCCCCCCCCCCCATAGTGTAAGTGACAGTGTTGGTCGCCCAGTGGTGTCTGACTCTCTGTGACCCCAGGGACTGTAGCCTGCCAGGCTCCTCTGTCCATGGGATTCTGCAGGCAAGGATACTGGAGTGGGTTGCCACGCCCTCCTCCAGGGGATCTTCCCAGCCCAGGGATTGAACCCAGGTCTCCTGCATTTGCAGGCGGATTCTTTACTATCTGAGCCACCAGGGTTTCCATGCGAGTTCTGCAAAGACCCAGAGAGTACACATTTCAGGCTCTGGAGGCCGTGTGGCCTCCAAGGCAGCTTCTCGGCTGTGAGAGCCCTGGGCGGGAGAAGGCAGTAGGCAGAGGAATGAGCCAGGCGGGGGAGGTGCAGGGGACTGAGGGTCCAAGAGAAATTTACTGGTTGGAAACTGAGTTATGAATTTGATAGAATTTTCACATATGAAATAGCCTTCTTTAGCTGTTTTGTTTTCAACCACTTAACATGGAAAACTCCATCTCAGCTCCCCGGCTGCATGAAAACAGGCCGCTGGCCAGATTTGTCCCTGGGGCCGAGGCTGGCCGATAAGAAATCCTATGAAGGTCACTTCCTTGGGCCTCTCCACCCCCTTGAGTGGACTGTTCTTTCACAAGCATGGACTGGCCACTTCACTGCGTCACTGGGGAACCCAGCTCCTCCCCGCCACCCCTGCCCCGGGCCTGGAGCTGGCTCACGGGCAGGCACTGTGTTGATTTCTTGCCAAATCTTGCAGCCGGCCAGCATTCTTTGCATATCAGCCCACTCCATGCGGAGGTGATGCTGACAGCTAGGGGTCTCCACCAGGGGAGGAGGGGGCTGTCCCCCCAGCCCCCCGCTGGCAGCTTGCTCAGATGGATGGGCTCCGGCTTGGTCCCAGGGCCTGGCCCTCCCCTCCCTGGACGGATCTGCAGTGTGCGCTCTCCATGAGATGCTTTGTTTCATCTTTTGGGGACACCGTGGTGGAAAAACGCGTGAACCGCGGATGACAGGAGGGGACAGGGGTCCTCCCACAGAACAGACACGCACAGGGTCTCTGTGACTTCTTTAATTTTGCAAACAATCGAGCACAAAGACAAGAGGTTCAAGTACATTCTGATGCGCGTGTTGGATGAACAGACGTGCATTTAGCCACGAGGGAGGCAGGCGGTGAGACCACGCTCACCCTGGCAACCAACGGTCAGTCCCGTCCCCCCCGACCCCGAGAAGTGGGCCCTGGGCCGGCGTCAGCCTGCGCGGATCCTTGCCGGGTGCGGTGGAGGTGGAAAAGAGAATTCTCACCACGAAGCTAGGAAGGGCCTTGAAAGGTGGGACCCCTGAGGGGCGGGACCACCTCGTCCGGCCAGGAGGGGGCCTGACCTCTCTCTGACCGCTAACGAGTCGGGGGTCGCCCAGGCCCGAGCCCACCGTGTTCCTGGTGCTCCCGGTTAACTGAACACTCAGACTTGAGCAGTCACCAGAGCAGAAACCTTGATTCAGCAGGGCTTGTAACCTGGCTGACCCCTGAGGAGACCAGGGAGAACCAGGGACCGCTCCTGCCTGGACAGCTAGCTCTGGCCCCAGCCCTGTCCATCGGGGCCCCGGCCTCCTGGAAAAGCCACACCTCACCAGGCCTGGAGCACAGAGGCCCCCGAGGGCCTCAGGAGCGGCTTCCCCAGACCTTGCCCTGGTGGGATGGAGGGGGGCCCAGGGCCATCAGCTTCAGGCCTGTGCCCTCGCCCCAGGCCGGCCTCCAAACACGTCACATCCGCTGAGAAGCCCGGAGGCCCACACACCTGTGCAAAGCCAGGCTTGCACAGGCACTGGGGCTCAGAGCGCCCAGCGTTACCGCGGTCTTCACTGAACGGAAGCCCCCAGACTGACCGGCCGGGGCAGCCAAGCAGCAGCCGTGGGGGCCTGGTCTGGCCCTGCTGGCGTGGGGCACGGGCCACTCATGGAAGGAGGGCTGTGACCTGGGGACAAAGGCCCTCACCTGGCACCACTCGAGACAGCTGGAGACACCGGCGTGGCCCGAGGACCCCAGCACCCCAAGGCTCTAAGGGTCTGCAGGCAAGGTGGGAAGGCCAGCATCCACACCAAGCAGGCGCGGAGCATGTGGGCAGTGCGTGGCCCTCTCCTTGGGGACCCTTCTCAAAAGGGCACCCCAGGACTTCAGAAAGCAGTGAAGGACCTTCTCCCTGCAAGGCCAGGGCGGTGCACCCCCAACCCGGGGTAACCGAGCTGGGGGAACAGAGTCAGCAACGGCGACACGGGGCCTGGGGAGGAAGCCCTGGGTGACCGAGCCCCTCGGCCGCGTTACCCTGGGGGCGGCGAGCGCTGAGCGGTGCCCAGCCCCGCACCGCCATCCTCGGAGCAGAGCAACTGTCACACAATAAACACAAACAGAGCTGAGCTTTCTCCAGTGACCAAAACAAACAAGTCAATTTGGTTACCTGCTTTGGTTCCCTAAGCAAGTTGATCTGAACTCACAGTTTGAGCAAAACGTCTAAATACAATACTGGGAACTCCTGTTAGCACTAGGTTACCCAAATAAAGAAGCCAAAAAAAGCGAAGAAAAAGGGCTGCAACAGGAATTCTTAGTGATTATACACTAACCAGTCTGTGCGCGGCACATTTTATTTCTATAAAACTATTACAAAATATTCAAAAATACATTTTAGTAAATTTACAGCAGTTATTTCTCAACTTATTAATGCAAAAACATCCTTTGTTTTTCTCTGTACAAACTACAGGCTCCATTCTTGTGGGCTCATCACTATGTGCGCTTTTAAAAAATATTATTTTCTAATAAATTCTTTGAAGTTAAAAATAACAGAGTTCTTCCAGTTTGTCCAAGAAAAAAAAAAGTATGTGTGTGTGAGTGAGTGTGTAACAGTCTTGACTTCCAAGAATGTGGCCAAAATGGTGATGACAAAGCAAATATTAAACCCAGAAGACAATACAGGAGATGGCTGTGACATTGGAAGCTAGTTAAATTAAAATAATATATTTTCATATTTTACACTATTTCAAAAATGAAATGTAATTCAGTTAAGTATTGATCTCTCAAAAATCTAATTTACAATTCTGTGTATAAAAATATAATTTGTGGACCCCCATGAAGCATGTTTTAGTTTACATTTGCCGAAAAGCAGGAGCGTTGCAAAGGAGGAGTGGAGAGGACAGAATTCTGCTTTCTGAAAGTCAGGACGAGGGGCATGTAGAAAAATAGACTCTGAGCGGGTGGCTTGGCCTCACAAAATAATCTTTCCCCCTGTGAGTACAGTTCACATGATAATAATAAATTATCCAAGAAACAAACTATTTAAGGCTCTTGAAGGTCCGGTTCATATTATTTTAAAACATCTATTCATACCAAACAAATAAATAGCCAGGAGAGGTGAAAAAAAAATAACCAAAATTAAAACAAGAATCAAAAAATTCAAAAAAATATATATATATAAACTAAAGACGACAGAATTTCTTGGGGTCTTTGATTCCTTATAGTCTACTTTGGACTGTCCTACTTTATTCTTATTCTTACTCTTATTATAATTAAAGTCTCATTGCGTGCGCTGTTTCCGTGTGTCCTTTGCGGTGTCCGGCCCCCCCACCCCACCCGCCCCGCCCCGGCCCACCCCACCCCGGTGCCCTCCCCGGCCCCCGTGGCCTTCAGCTGGACTTGACCGCCATACCCAGCGGGTGCAAGGCCTCGCTGTCCAACAGCCAGGTGCCTATTTGGTAGAGCAGCTCCGAGTACCAGTGGATGCCCGCGGCGCCCGGCGCGTCGGCCGCCCCCGGCACGGGCGGGGGGACTCGGCCGCCGCCCCCGCCGTCGCCGGCTCCGCCGCGGTCCGTGCGCCCGGGCGCCAGCGCGGCCAGGAGCGCGTGCGCCAGGCGGTAGGGCGCGAAGGCCCCGTGCGCCCAGCTGTGCTCCTCGATGACCGCGTAGCACGAGGCCAGCACCCGGTTGATGAGGATGGTCCCGTGTGCCGTGAGCGGTGCGTAGGCGCCCGCCGTCTCCTCGCGCAGCGTCACGCTGTGCACCGCGGCGGGCAGCAGCCGCCGGGCCCCGCCGCGCTCGGCCACCACGTACACGTGCTGGCCCGGCCGCACGCGGCTGGCGAAAAGCGCCCGGCGCCCTGGCGCGCCCCCGCCCGCCGCTGCCGCCGCCCCCTCGGGCGCCCCTGCGGCCGAGCCATTGTGCGGCGCCACAAAGAGCAGGTGCGCGGCGGTGAGCAGCAGGCGCTCGCGAGGCTCCCGCGTCTCGATGGCGTAGAAGACCTTCTTGGCGCCACGGTCGCGGTCCAGGAAGGTGAGGAAGTCGCTGTAGAGCAGCCGGCCCTCGTCGTCGGCCGCCAGCACGCGGTCCCCGGGCCGCAGGTCCTTCACCAGCTTGGTGCCGCCCTGCTCCAGATGCACCGTGGCCGAGCCCGGGAAGCAGCCGCCCGACTTGGCCGCCACCGAGTTCTCTGCGGGGGGAGGAGAGGCGAGACAAGGGGAGACGGGGAAGGGGGTGGCGGTGAGTCCCGAGAAGGAGGCTCCGGTGGAAAGCGTGAGGGGCGCGCGCTTGGCGTCCCGCGCGCCCAGGCCGGGGATGCCCGTGGCTCCGGGGCGGGGGTGGGGTGGGGTGGGGGAGACAGTCCGGCCTGGGCGCGCGCAGACCTCCCTCCCCCACCCCCATCCCGGAGGCCGATTTCAGATGCAGACGCATTCCTTAACGACTCTCTTAGGGCTGGACCGACGGTGCCAAAGGTCGGTTGGCGTCTCCGGCGGGAGGCCGCTTACCCTCCTTCCCTTCCGCCTCCCTCACCCCCACCGCCGGCTCCGCACACACCCAACCTCGCCGCGAATTCACAGGGTATTTGCTCTCCACTTGGAGTCCTCAGGAAGCCTCCTCGAGCTCCCCCGCGCGCCGGGGCGCACCCTCCTTCCCTCCCGCCTCGGCGCGGGGCGCCGCGCCCCTGCCTTCGTGCGCTCCGCACTCAGGCCGGGCGGCTGGCACCCTGGGCCGCCCACCCCAGCGCCCAGCGGGGTTGAGGTCGGGGGGCTTGGGGTTGGCCGGCCGGTGTGTGTTGGGGGGGGGGGGAGTGTAGTGAAAAATAGCTGTAGTAGTTGTAGCAACTGGACAAACATTCCAGAGCTTTGGCCGAGGTGTGAAAACCCGGAGCTGTGTGGATTTTCTAATTAAAATCCAATAAAGGGCTCGCCATTGTCATTGTGATTTCTGCACCAAACGGGAGGCGCTCTTGGAAGAGGGGACCCTTCCATCCCTCCCCCCGCCCCCCCACTTTCTCTGCGCGGGCCGCCCCCTCCCTGTTTGCTCAGGTGCAACGCCCCTCCCCCCGCCCCCCGGCGATTCACACGCGGGCCCTCCAGAGGCCCGGGCCTCACAAGCACTATTTGCACAGCCAGGCCTCTCTTGCAAGCACTTAAGATGTGTATTTGAATTTTAAATGGCGGGGCCTGCTCCGCGCTCGGGAAGCCCCGGTTTCTCAAGGCCCCTTGACTACCGGCTTTCTCCGGCCTCCGTCGCTCTCTGAGGCTCACTGTCCCCGGGACAATAATCCCGGGGAGCCGGGCGGCGCGCGGGGGGCCGGGGAGGAGGGGCGGGACGGCCCCCCGTCTTCTTTGCATTCCAATCTCCGGGATCAGGCTTTTGGCAAATAGAGATCGCCAGAAAGAATCTTCCTGCTGGAATTACTGAGGGTATTTAATCTTCTCATCGTTTTCTCGGGCATGAAGTGCAGGGGCCGGCCTTTGGAGGCCCGCCGCAGCCGCCCGCAAGGCGCCCGGGACTCAGGCGAGCCCGAGTCGTCGAGTCGCACGACCCTGCCTGACACGCACCGCCCCGCGCCCGGCCCGCGTGCGCGGAATGCCAATGAGCGGCTCTGCTGCGCGCCTCGGCCCCGTGCCCCCGCCAGGGTCCCGGGTCGGACGACCGCTGCTCATTTGCGCAGAGACCTCGAGGGACCACCCCCCACCTACCCCAGCCCCGCCAGGGGGTACCCCGCGGAACGGGGTGGCCGGGAGGGGGCCGCGCGCCGCGCCTCTGTTTGGGAGCCCCGCGCAGGGGCGGGGGTGGGGGGCGTGCCTTGGCGCCCTCCAGGGGCTGAGACCCTTCCTCGGGCTATAAACCCAGACCTTCTGCCCACCCGTCCACACCTTGTGTGCCAAGAAGCCATCATTTTTCTGTCCTCCAAAGTGTGTCGACACTTCGCAAGTGTTTTTCCTCCTAACGTGCTAGTAAAACACAGGTTAGGGGACAAACGCAAACCCAGGGGCGGGGGAGACGGAGCTCTTCCGACACCCATTGTGGACTGCTCTGCTGAAGGCGCCAGCTTCTGCAGGGAGGTGGCGGGACCGCCCGGCCGAGTCGGGGCCTGCGCCCGCACGCGCGCCTGCCTCCGGAGCTGTTCCTCGCCCGCAACAGCGAGTGGCGTTGCAGGCCCAGGGAAGCGGCCTCGCGGCGCAGGGCGGCCCGGCTGGTTCCCAGGGAGGACGGGCGCTCCGGGCTGGCGCCCTCCAGATGTTGGAAGCCGTAACTACTGGCTTTGTGACCGGCCGCCGGGCCTCATCCCCCAGACCGGGTGAGCCCAGTTAGCTTAGGCTCCGGCGGGGCGGGGAGGGGACAGGGTTTCCACCCGGGGCGGCTCCTCCCGCGCAGGGAGGCGGGGGCGGAGTGGGGAGTGGTTCCTTCTTAAGCCCTCCCGAGACAAAGGCTCCGGGCCAGAGCTGGCTCTCTGGGCTGGGCTGCCTCTTTCACCAGGAAAGTCGCCCCCACCCCGCCCCACCACCCCCAATCTTTCCTCCCGGTCTCCTGCCACCTGCACTGGGGGCTCCGGAAACCGGGCTGGAGGGAGGCCCGGGAAGCCAGATGCCCTCTGCATCTGGACTCCGAGGACATGGGCCTCTGCAGCCTCCAAGGTGGCCATGGCGAAGGGCCATCCCCCGCAAACAGCAGTCAGCCCCCAGGGCCCTCCCTGCCCGTCCCCCACCCATCTTCCTCCGGCCTTGGAGTCAGCCTGTGGGGTGGCGAGCTGGAGGTGGGCGGGAGGGGGGTGTGCTGCCGGCAGGGGCCGGCCGGCCCCTCACCTGCTTTCACGGAGCAGTGGATGTGCGCCTTGGACTCGTAGTAGACCCAGTCGAAGCCGGCCTCCACGGCCAGGCGCGCCAGCATGCCGTACTTGCTGCGGTCGCGGTCCGAGGTGGTGATGTCCACGGCGCGGCCCTCGTAGTGCAGCGACTCCTCCGAGTGGTGGCCGTCCTCATCCCAGCCCTCAGTCACCCGCAGCTTCACGCCCGGCCATTGGTTCATCACGGAGATGGCTAAGGCGTTCAGCTTGTCCTTGCACCTCTGTGGGGAGAAGGGGGCACCCCATGGGACGTTAGCATCCAGGCCTGCCAGCCACTCCCACCGCGGGCCACCCTATGCCTCTCTACCCTACGCCACCCCTGCCCCTGTGGGCTGTTCAGCCCAGCCCCCCAAGATGCAGACTGTGCAGAGGAGGAGGGAGACAAGGCCTGGGCCGGGGCGAGGGCACTTGGGTAGGAGAGGTCCTGGCATTTGTGGGATGTCAGAGACAACCTGGGGACTTTCTCTGCATCTGAAACAGCAGAGGCCCGATCGTGGCGGAGAAGCAGATGAAATTTCTCGGCAACAAGTCAACTGCGTTTCTGGATGATGGCTGCGGCCCGCACCCTGCGCCAGGGTGCCCTCCAGCCCTGCCCCCTCCTGCTTGGCCGCATCCCCAGCACCTGTGCGAGGCTCCGCCCCTCTCCCTGGACAAACCCCTCATCTGGAGGCCGCAGAGAGGCCCGGGGTACAACTGTGCTGCAAAAAGAAAAATACACTGTCTACTTCTCAAAGAATTAAAAGCCTTGCCTTATCTCTGTGCCCTGGCTCCTGCCCTAAGCCTATCTGGGGCGAGACTTAAGCCAAAGGTAGAGAGGTAGGTGGGACGCTGATAGCGACTCGAGGGGCGGGGGAGCCGGGAGTGAAAGGCAACCAGGTGAGTTATAATTTTCTATAAGGCCAGGGCCGGATGGCAAACATTCTTTATCTGGACAGCCGCATTCCTTTTCCCCATGGAACTCTTTTTTCCCCCAGCTTTTCTGCGGTCTGATTGTGACTCTTGTTTTCCTTAACCTGTTCCCTTCCCCCCTCTTGTTTTCTTGGCCGGCTCAGAATGGTGTCCTGCAAGTTTGAAGAGCAAACTTAAGAGCTGGAGGAGGGGTGGGGAGGGGAGGGGACGGGTGGGGAGGGGTGCGGTGGGGTGGGGTAGGGGGATCGGGGATGGGGGGTGGGGAGAGGGGAGGGGGATGGGGGGTGGGGAGAGGGGAGGGGGATGGGGATGGGGGAGGGGGATGGGGATGGGGGAGGGGGTAGGAGGGTGAGCTGGAGAGGCCCCCCGGGGGCCTCTGAGCCCTTGCCTTGGGGAGCCTCCTTCTGGAAACTGCCCTTGGGGTCCCCCCTCCTCCCCACAAGGAAGCTGCCTTCCTTGTGGAGTAAAGAAACAGTGAATAGGCGGGACTCGAGCCAGGGCAAAGTTGTGGGAGTTCCCTCGGGATTCTTGGGTCCCATTCAGATAAGGATGCGGAGAGCGCCTTGGATCACGTGTGCGTTGCTGTGGACAGTAACTCACTGGACTGTTGCACCGCGGCTGCTGGGTGTGGGACTGCAAAAAGGGGGAGTGGTGACCAAGTCAGGATGGGGGCTTCCCCCAAAGAGGCAGACTCGAGGGGGAGGTAGGTGACAACTCCAAGCTGACTTCTGCAGAGGGCGGGGCTGACCTCCAGCGGGGACCCCGGTAACCGAGATGACACGACGCCCCCCGCCAGGACTCTGATTATGGCTGGCTGGGGTGGGGGGGCTCGTCCTACGGAGTCGGGGGGTGGTTGCCGAGGGCTCTGGCAAGGGCTGCTGCCGCATTTTAAGGGGACGTGACCGATTGCGCAACAGGAAAAGTCTTGTGTATTTGGCAGCAATAAATACCAGTCTATGGTTGTAGGGTTAAACATACAACAAATGTGTGTTGGGGGTGGGGGGTGGTGGTGCGGGCAGAGGACTAGGGGGCGGCCCTGGTAACAGGTCAGCGCTTGCAGGTTTCTGGGCCCGCCAACAGTTTTCTTAAAAAAAAAAAAAAAAAAAAGTCGGAAGGACAGAGTTTGAGTGAGGTCATCTCGAGGATTGAATGCGTTTTACATGAAAATCAATCAGTAAACCAGAGGCAGTTTCGAGCCGGGATGTGGAACGCGCTGCGCAGGCGCACACCACGACGCGCACACGCAGACACTCGCCTCCCGAGCCCCCATGGCACCCCGGCTCCCTGCTTTCGGGGGGCAGGCGGAGCTTTTTGATGGCTTCCTCCGGGGCCGCTGGCGAGGGGGAGGGCCGGCTGGGGAGCACCTGTACCGGACCCCGCCTTCTGAGCTGCGCCACCCGGGCAGGCGATGGAGAAGCCGGGCGAGGAGCCCCGGGGCCGCGCCAAGGCAGGCCCGAGTCGGCGCCCCGCGCCCCACGCGCGCTCCCCCTGCTCGGCCGGGCGCCGGGAGCGGGGGGGCCTCGGCCCCGCGGCTGCAGGACGCTCCGCGCCCCGGCCGGGCGGGGTCGTCGCAGGCAGAGCCGGGAAGGCTGGGCTGGTGATCAATTCACTGGGTCGTGTGCCACGAATCAAGCCCGCCTCTGTGCAGCCACCGTGAAGCCCGGCGGGGCCGGCGGGCCCGGCTTTGTGTCGGCGGAAGGCCGAGCTGTTCCCCACGCCTGGGCTCTCGCCGCCTCCCTCGTCTGCGCAGCCGCTCCGCGCCCCGGGGAGCCGAGCGGGGGCTGTCGCCGCCGACGGGCTTCCCCGGCGCGGGGGAGGGGTGCCCCAACTTCACAAGGGTCTCCCCCCCAAGTCCCGCACGCGCCTCTCTCCACGCCTCCGCCCCCACTGCAGAAAACCAAGCCCCTCCCGTGGAACCCACCGCGGAGCGCCGCTCCCCGGGGGCCGCCACGCACTCCCCGGAAGCCTGACTGTCCCCACCGCAGCCCCCGGCCGGCCCCCGGCGGCCCCCTGCCCCCTCGGAGCCCCCGGCACCCGCGGCCGGCCTGCGGGGAGAGCGTGTCGGTCTGCGCTTCCCCCTCCCCGCCTCGAGTTAATATTAACAGGAGCGCCTGCGTTCCTGAACTGCTCTCAAAGTTCCACTGGGGACGATCTCGCCATGGTTGAGGGACTTGGGCGGCAGTCCCATTAGAGAGACAGGGACGCAGAGAGACGGGGGAGGAGGGACACGCACCTGAGAACAGTCTGGGCGGTTATCTTAAGTGGGGGGCCCGCGGGGCGCAGGTGCCCGCTCCCCCCCTTCGCCGGCCGTGCCCTCCCCGCCCAGGTCTCCCGCCTCCCGCGCTTTAACTCTTAGCACCGGGGGGCGCGGGAAGGACGCGGTGGCGGAGAGCAAGGGGGCACCTCTCAGGCCGCCCCCCGGCCAGCCTCCCCATTTTCAGGGGGCGTTGGGGGGGGTCCCGGCTACGATCCTGGCCCGCCTTGCCCCACCCCGCCCCCTCGCCGGCTGCCCCTCCCCCCTCCTTTTGTGTTGGGAACGGGAATAGCCACTGCCCAAGGAAAAAAAGTATTTGTTTTCGTTTCGTTCGTCTGAGGGAAGTTGACAGAAGGTCAGAAGTTCAAATGCTGCCAGCGCACACGGCGGCCGGAGCGGCCCGGCGTCGGGCCGCGCGGCCGTGGGTCCCGGCGGGGCCTGCCAGGGGCGGCGAGGGTCCCGGCGGGGGGCTCGGCCGGGCGCCCTGGCCCGCGAGGCGCCCCCGCCCGGGAACCGGCCTGCCCCCTCCCCCCCTGCCCCCTCCGGCACGCTCGGTGCCGCCCCCGCCAGCCCGGCCGTCGGAGCGCCGCCGGGAGCCCTTGGCCGAGCCCGCGCTCGGGCGCGTGGAGGGGCCGGCGGGAGGCCGCGGTTCAGCCCCGCGCGCACTGAAACCCGAGCCGCGGGATCGATAACCCGGGAGTAAGTGGAGCCGGGATGCGTCTGCCCGGGTGCGCGGCTCCGCGCGCTCGGCCCGGGTGGCGGGGCGGCGAGGCCCGCGGCCCCGGCAGGGTGCGGGCCGGGGACCCCGCGCCCTCCCGCTCCGGCCCCGCGCGGAGCGCGGCGCACGCCGAGCCCTCCGGCTCGGGGACCTCCGGCGCCCCCGCCCCCGCCGCTTTCTCCGGGCTCGCGCCCCGCTCCCCCGGCTCCGAGGGATCCCGGGTAGGCCCCTTCCGTCCTGCGGGGGTCGAGCGTGAGCCGGGGGTCGGAGCCCGGCACGCGCCGGGCCCCCCGCGGCCTGCGCAGAGTTAACTGCGGCTCTCGCCGCTCCCGGCACCGGCGCGCGCGTCCGCACTCGCGGGCCAGATTTAAGGTGGTCGGGAGCAGATGCGAGCGAGCCGGGGAGAAGGACCTTCTCCGCCCCCGCTCCCTCTTCGCCCCCTGCCCGTCCGCGGAAGCCCGCTGCCCCGCCGGGCCCTCGCTCTGCTCGGCTCCGCCGCAAGGCCCGGCAGCGGGCCGGGGAGCGCCGCGGCCCCGGAGGCGGCTCCCGGGTCGCTCCCGCCCCCAGCCTCCCCCGCACCAGCGGCCCGCCAGCGCCGCTCCGTCAGCGGCGGTGCGCTCCTGGCCCTAAAGGTAGGACTTGAATATTTTAATAGGGCAATAAAAAGGATGTTGACCTATATTCCTCAGGAAATCCATTTCTAGCTTCAGTCCTACGTGCGTGGAGTTGGCGGAAAGTCTCCCACTGGCGGGGAGATGGGCAGTCAGGAGTCTTCAGCGGAGGTAGGGAGGGCGAGAGGAATGCGTGTTTCGCTTTGGTTCGTCTCTCCAGCCCCCTCCCGCTGATACCGAGTCTCTCCTAATTCCTAGGCAAGCAGGTTGAAAACTAGCGTGATGCAATGCCAGTAAGTTCTAAGTCCCTCCCCTCAAGTACCGCGGGCTCGGGAGAATCAGAGGGCATCCTTAAAGAAATATCGATACAGTCACACTCGGGTGGGCACAACCGCCCGCGACCGAGTGGCGGTGGAAGCTCTGTGATCCGGGCAGGGGCCAGCCCGGCGGCCTCTGGACCCCCACCCTTTGTCAGCACTGCCTGTGGAGGGGCTTTGGAGGGGGGGCGGCGTGCGACAGAGTGGGGTAGTGGTGGGAAAAGGAAAGCACAGAGGAGAAAGGAAAGCGGGAAGCGCAGAGGCTGCACCTGCCCGGTGACCCGGACACCCCTTGACGTTGCCCCCTGGCCTCCTCCCTCGGTGCCCACTTCCAACTTGGAAAGGACAGATGACCCCAAAGGGAAGGTCTCCCCAAGTTTCCAGCCAAAGCCAGGCAGGATGGAAAGGCCATCCCAGCAGGATGCATGCGGTCAGGGGCTCCCGTGGATCGCATCTCCTGGCGTCCTTACCCCCCACCCCCACCCTCAACTTGTCCATCTGGACCCTTCACCTCCATTCCCCTCCAGGAAGAGGAAGGCACCCGGAGGCCCGGCAGGTGGGTGGGGAAGGAGCGGGCAAAATCGCCTTTCTACCTGCTTGAAGAGCAAACAGACCCAACTGCATGGTTACACATAACCCCTTGAAAGCAACACATTCCACGCCCCGCGCTGGGTTTCTACCTGAGTCATCAGCCGGTCCGCTCCAGTGTTTTCCTCATCCTTAAATATGATGTCGGGGTTGTAATTGGGGGTGAGTTCCTTAAATCGCTCTGAGTTTCTGGTGATCTTCCCCTCGTATCTTCCACTGGCCCCTAGGGTCTTCTCGGCCACGTTGGGGATAAACTGCTTGTAGGCTAAAGGGGTCAGCTTTTTGGGGTTCCGCCTCTTGCCAAATCCCCTGCCGGGTCCGCACGCCAGCCCCGAGCACATCAACAGCGAGGAGACCAGCAGCACCAGGAGACATCTCGCCAGCAGCAGCATCTCGTCCATGGAGCCCGGGGACCTGGCGGCCGGCCGGCGCAGGTCCGAGTGCGCGAGGGTGCGGGTGTGCGAGTGTGCGCGCTCTGCCTCCCTCGCTCCGGCTGGCTGCTGGCGCCCGCGCGCCCTGCCTCGCTCTTTCTTTTCCTATATAACCTTGCCCGCCGCCGCCGCTGCGGGGGACTCGCCACCGATCCGCACCCAGACGGGGGCTGGGACGGCAGGCTGCTGGCCGCTGATAACGGAACGCATCGGAGTTGGGGCTCAAGACAGCCGGCAGAAGACAAAAAGAGTCTGATTTTAAATGGTAGCAAGCCTGAGAGCTTGTGCGAGAGGCTGTCTTCAGTACTATATTATAGCTGGCAGGGCGGATCTGATTGGCCGAAGCCGCACAAGCTTGTCTTCTGATGTTTAACCCTAAAAAAGACTCATTTTTTTTCCCCCTCTGTTGCTGCTATGGCTTTATTTTTACCTGAAGGCTTCTAGTTAAGAGAGGAAAACATCTTCACCGAGACAAAGGTGAGAGGGAGGGAGGAGGCAGGCAGATGAGGATAACCTCAGTTACCCCTGCCCTGCACACACCTCCCGTTCCCCCTTCCCTTTCTCCAGAATGGTAGATGCTTCAGTTAAAACCAACTTAAGTTTTTAAAGGACAATCTAGACTCAGCGTCCCCCACCCCCAGGCTTCCATCACCAAACAAATAGTCTCTCAAATGTTTGTTAGGCAGAGCTGCCCAGGTCTTATTTAAATGTTTTCCCAGGGACTTTATCATGCAGGCCAGGTCTCCCTGCAGTTGAAAGACAGTGGGGGGGGGGGGTCCTATGCTCCTCCTGAAGGTTCCAGTCACTACAACTGGTCAGGACGCACAACACACGCCATGTGGTGCTATTTGAGGAGCTTCTGACACCTTAGAACAACTTGAACCTGCTGCTCTTTACTGTGATTCAGTTAATGCATTATTTTTAACGTCCTGAAAGTAGAATGGAGACGCGCTCAGGGGCTGGTGCAGAGTGAGCTGCGGGGATGGGCCGGCCGGCTGGGCCCTAGTGGGTCTGGGGGGCTGCACCCCAGCTCAGAGCAGCGGGCGGTGCTGGTGCCTGCGTGGTGGGCGGAGGCCCACTGTGCTGGGGGCGGGGGGCAGCGGGGAGTGGGCAAGGCTGTGCACACACCGCCCCCACGATTGCATCGATCGGAGCAAAGTGCAGGCCAGAGATGAGGTGAATGTGGAATTCAGGCTCCTTGCACATCATGCCGAGCTGGCTTTCCCTGGAGTGGGTCACAGTCCTTGTGCCCCAGGGGTTGCAGCCTGAGGTGGGGCAGGGCGCTGGGGGCACACCGTCCTGGTCAGAAAGGGGCGTCCAGGAGCGGGCTTAGTGCTCAGGGCCAGCAATGCTGGAGCTCCCAGGTCCTGCATTTAAGGAACAAACTCAAAGTCTTATTTCAACCAGAAAAAGAAAAGCAAAGATCCCCCCACCCCTTTTGCAGAATATGTCCTCCTTCTGGGCCCTGCCCTATTGCTCAGACACAGTAACTGCTCCGGAGTGGGGTGGGGGGCGGGGCTGTCCACGTGGAGGGGACGGAGCGAGGCCTGGGGTTCACTCTGTGCAGTTAAGAGCTGTCGCTGGGCCCAATCCATGGTCTGGGTGAGCTCCACGCAGACACGCTTTTCTGGGGGCAGCGTGGAAGGGGAGCGTCGTCAGGGTCTGCAGTGGGGCACCCTCGCAGAAGCCCAGCATCACCAAGGCTCTGCCGTCCAGGAGCCCCTCCCGCTCCCCATGTTGGTCTATGATTCGTGGGGCGCCAACCTGACTTCCTCAAGGCCTCCCAGTGGGGCAGGAGCAGGAGGGTCACACTGGCCTGGGCCCCGGAGGCCGGTCTGCTCGGGGCGGTCGCCTCGTGCAGCTCAGCGTGGTCATGACACGGCTGGAGGTGGGGGCTTGTCATCAAGCCCCTGGGCCCTGGGGACACTCTGGCCTCCTGACCGTCCTCCCCCGGACACGAGTGGCGCCTCCCTCCAGCCCCTTCCCTCCTCTCCCCTTTCCCTCTCCTAGAAAGGCAAGAGGGCTGCAGCACTGGGTCTCAGACCCCACAGCCCGAAACCCAGGACCCATGTAGCCACCACGTGAGCAGGGATGCTCCCCCAGCATCCTACCAGGACCCCAGGCCGGCCAGGCACCAGAGCGAGGCTGGCACTTGGGGAACCAAAGCCCGAGTGCTTCAGCTGCAGAGGGCTCGGAGACCTGAGGCCTCGGGGAGCGGGCACTTGGCCCCTCACTCCCAGGAGGTGGAAGGTCCCTTCCTCCTGCCCCAACGGTGAGGGGGTGGGCGGGGGTGGGGGGTCAGGCTGAGGCCAACCGTGCCTGCCAGCCCCGGACACCCTGAGAGCCTGCCAGGGTTGCCTGCCCAGAGACTGGCCGATCCTCAGGAATGAAAAAGCGATAGGCCGTCCACCCACCACTGATGCCTGAATTCCAAGGACCTGCTCCCTGTCGTGGCGGGGGTGGTGGTGGTGGGGAATCAGGACAGAAAGCCACTGCAGCTTGCGTCTCTCGCCCTAGAAACGAGGGCATCGGCCGAGCGCCCCGAGATGCTGAGGTCTCACCCTCCCCCTGCGTCCCCGGCCTTTCATCCCACCCCTCCCCACCTCCCAGACACCAGACACGGGCGTCTTCCACCTCCAGACGCCAGATGGCTCCCTCTCTTTGCCGTTACCCTCCAGACGGCCGGGCCCCTCCCCCGTGCGGGCCGGAGGTTCCAAGCCCCAGCCCCTGCCGGCGCTGACCCGGCCTCCCAGGTAACCCTGAGGGGCCCTTGCTGACCCGTCTGGGCCCTGCCCTCCTTTCCCGCGGTCCTCTCCTTCCTCCCTCCGCCCCGCCCCCCTCCCCGCAGCCTCCCATCCTCCCATCCCTCGCCAGCATCCTTGCTGAGGACAGGTGGCTGCCCGGTTCCTGCCCCCGCTCCCAGGAGGCGCCTCCGGGCCGGGCCCCCGCCGCCCCGCCGGCCCCCGCCGCTAGATGGCCCCGTCAGTCTGCCTACAGGCTCCGCTCTGCCCGTGTAGGAGCCGCGTGCCTCCCGGGTCGGGAGGCCCCCCCGCAAGCGGGGCTAGACGGCGTGGTCTTTAGTTTACGCGATCGCCCCTTCCCTTTTCCGGTTTGGCTGGGCCCTGCCGCTGGAGCTCTGGCCTCCCCATCAGAGCGGCCGTGGCCACACCTCTGCAGGGGCTGTCTGGACCACGGATCCTACCTCCTTCCTCCGTGTATCCCCCACTCTGACTTCTTTTCCCCGATCATACTGGTACTCAGTCTCTTTCCATCCAATCATCCAGTTTCAATTGCTTTCGCATTTTTGTTCCAGTTTTGGCAAATTGACTCTCTGCTGTTCCAGTTCTCCTAGGGATTGCTGGCCAGGCCCCGCTCGGGATGCTGGAGGGATGCGCCCTTCACCACTGCAGGCCTCACTCTGTGTTCCCTGCCCGACGACCCTGGAGCTGGGGCAAGGACCCCCGGCCTCCTGAGCTGCCCAGGGAGGGCCTTACTGGCCCCAGTGGGAGCCCCCTCCCAGGTCAGCAGCAGCTACCGCTGCCCTTCATCCGTGTGCCTGTCATGCTGTGGCTGAGAGGCGGGCAGGGCTGCGAGGAACTGGGGAGGAGGACCCCGGCCCTGGCACGCTGGCATGAAGGGCCAGCGGGGCGATGCTGTCTGCACGGGTTGGCACTTGCACGGCCGTGTCTCCCGGCATTCAGAGTGGAGAGAGGGCCCTGCCCGGGGGTGGGCACAGGCCTGGGGGGCGGACCCGTTTTTCCCCAGGCCTCGGTCCATCTCTGAAGCAGGAGCAGAGATGACAGTGAGCTCCCCGACCCCCCACCCCCAGGACCTGTGATCTGCTCTGATACTTTGGGGGAGGGAGCTGGAGGGCCGTGTGTCTCTCCCGGGAATAGGGGATGAGCCCAGAACCAGAGCCGACTGGCCAGTGGGTCCTGGAGCGGGGTTTAGAGCGGCCCGGGTCAGGGTGGGCGCCCTGGACGAGGGCACCCGTCCAGGGAGTGGAGGCTCGGGGACACGTCCGGCTGCTCCTGCCGTCTCCCGGTCGGGGGTGAGGGGGGCGCTGTCCACCCCCGCTGGTGCTGTTGCTTTGGAGGAGGACGGCTGCGACCCTTCCTGGCAGCCAGCAGGGCACTTACGTCATCTGGGCAACTTCTGCCCAAACGTTTTCTTTTAGATGGAAAGGGATGCGGTGCTGACACGCAGAAACCCTGAGGCCGTCATGCCCCTCCCGGAGTGGAGGGAGCACAGAGACCCCGGGGGTGGGCTGGGGTGGGGAGCACGGCATCTGCTGGCAGCTTTCCGCCGGGTCCCAGCAGCCTGGGCAGCTCTGCTGCTCCAGGTCTGCCCTCCTCTGCCCCCTCTCTCTTGACCGATCACTGACCGCTTGTGACCCCTGGAGAATGGTGGTCTTCAAGCCTGCGATTCTGTGTTGACCTCGGCCAGCAGTTGGTCTAGGGTGGAGCCTGGGAGCCAACCCCCTCCGCTACTCTGAACCCCCCACCCCCGCTGGCTCCCTAGGTGTGCAGCTTTGACACCCTGGCGCCACCCCCCACCCCCACCCCCCCCGCCCCGAAGGGAGGCACCGGTGGGTCCGGCTGGCCTCCCAGGAGCCTTTCAGCTCTGCCGGGCACCAGTCCTGCGTGGAGTTGAGGTGGGGGCCCTCGGGGTCCTGCTTGGCCAGTCACTCCTCCTGGACCCCCAAATTCCCCCCCCCACAAAGAGTGTCCCCCTCCTTTGTTGCCTTGAAAGGGGGTCATGCCGCTTCCTCCTTTTCTAAAGATGCTTTTTGACATGGACCACTTTTAAAGTCTTTATTGAATTTGTTGCAATATTGTTTCTCTCTTCTGTTTTGTCTTTTTGGCCCGGAGGTATGTGGATCTTAGCTCCCTGACTGGGGATTGAACTTGTACCACCTGCATTGGAAGGGGAAGTCCTAACTCCTGGGCCACCGGGGACGTCCTGCCTCATCCCTCTTAAGGTGCCCAGGCAAGACCCAGAAACACAGAGGCATCGGGAGGAGGGGGCTGGGAGGCGGGGGCTGGAGTGGCAGGAGGTGGGAGACAGAGCAGAAGGGGAAACTGAGGCGTGAACACACACTCGGGCTTCGCATCATTAGCACAGGCCCTGGAACCTTAGCAGCTCATCTACCTAGCGCTTAGGAGGCGGTGTTGAAAAGAATGCCTGGGAGGGTTGCTGGTGGCTCTGGCCGGGGGGTGAGGAGTTTCCTGGGGAGACTGAGGCCACACCCCAGGGGGAGGCCCTGTGGGGCGGGATCCAGAAGGGAGGCATGCTGTGGATGCAGGAGGCTCTTTCCCTGGGGGGCCCGTGGCCCCTCGCCTGTGGGGGAATACGGCACAGGGCCCTTGCTCACAGCGGCGCTCTCCTTGTGTTTGCCCAGCATCTCACCCAGAGAGCGCCGTGTGGGGAGAAGTTAAATCTCCCCTGTAACTTTGGGTATTCATATTTGCTCATTCATTGTCTATTATACATTTTCATTGTGCTTGGATGATATTCAGTTAATCAAGGCACAGGACCCTATCAAGCAGGCACCATTTGCAGCTGAGTAAAATGAGGTGCAGAGAGCGGCAGAAGGATGTGGCAGAGGGTGGCCCTGCCCTGAGGCACGCTCACAGCCTCTGCTGGGCTGGGGCCAGCACTCACGAGCTGCAGGTGGCTCTGCCCAAGGCCACTTGGCAGTGAGAGGTCAGCGTGGACCAGACTGACCTCCATCTCCAAGCTCCGGGTTCTGCACTCCTGAGTCCCAGGAGAGACACCCAGCAAGGCTGTGTTTCCAGGGTGTCCATGAGGCTAGCCCCTGAGGTGTGGACAGAAGCGGGGGTTTCAGGTTAGGTGCACTCAAGGACACTGTTTCTATGAATCCTTGAATTATTGATCACTCACGTGACTGTGGAAAAGAACACAGCACAGCATGAAAGAAACCTTTAAAAGTAAGAGCAGTCTTCCCTGGCCGGCCTCTCCAAGCGATGTCTCTGTTTTAGAACGTGGGCCCTTCACTTGGAGGGGCCAGCTGCTAGTTGGGAATGACAGATTTGTAGACGCAGGACTTCCCACCTTACCTGCAGCTCCTCTGTTATTGTTACTCAGTGTTCTGTTCACCACGTGACAACATGTGGGTCTCCAGGGCCTTTGATCAGGCCCGTCAGAGAGGGAGCAGCACCCGCGTTGCGTGTTATCCATCTGCAAGATGGAGAGCAGAGGCGGTCGGATGCACGCCCACCGTCACTCGCTGGGATGCTGAGCCTTCCTTCCTCCTTGCCAGATCTCAAAATTTGCTTATTCCAAATTTATTTTTCCAACAGATGATTGGCTTAAAGCAGCTTATGTGATACGCAGATCCAGGCAGACGACGAGATTCTCTGGAGCTGAGTGAGCCGGGTCCTCCTGTGTCCTATCTCCACAGGGGCAGGGTCGCATGATGTCGGGCAGGACAGACCGTCTGGAAGTCTCACCGACTGCCTTTTGCCTCTTGGTCCCTGAGCATGTTTATTTTCGCACCATTCTGCCCTCTCTTGGTTGTCTTGTTGTGGGTGAGCTCCCCCAGGCTGCAGTGACCAGGCGCCACGAGAGGCTTAAGACAACGGAGTACGTTGCTTCATAGTCTGGAGGCCAGACCTGCAGGGCCGTGTTCCCCGAGGTGCCAGGGAGGGGAGTCTCCCAGCCGTCCGCTCAGCCTCCGGCATTGTGTCTTATGGTCTGTGGATGCTTCACACCTGGCCATCTCCTCCGTGCACATCTGTGTGTCTCTCCTCTTAAAGCGACGCCAGTCTCTGGCTTAGGGCTTACCCCCTGCCAGTGTGGCCTCGTCTTCCCTAATTCCACCTGCAGAGAACCTAACTCCCCCTAAGGCCCCGTTCACAGGTATTGGGCTGGTCTTGTTGCTGTTCAGTCGCTCAGTCGTGTCCGACTCTTTGTGACCCCATGGAAGGCAGCACGCCAGGCCTCCCTGTCCATCACCATCTCCTGGACTTTGCTCAGACTCATGTCCATGGAGTCAGCGATGCCCTCCAACCATCTCGTCCTCTGTCGCCCCCTTCTCCTCTTGGACGTGACTTTTTGGCCCCCGCTGAGCCCACCAAAGTTGGATTAAGTGTTGGGTCTTCAGCGAGAGGCCAGATTGTCTCCGCCCCGCAGGTGAGCTCCTGGTCAGGACCGCCTGGGACCCAGTTTCCTCCTGGGGTGAGCGGAGGCAGCCAGGACCCTGGAGCTGCAAGTTGTGCGTTGTTGTCTCTTGTTTGTGGGGCAGAAGCCGCATCGCAGACGGCGCTCTGCCTGCGTCTGCAGTATCACGCCAGCTCCCCGTGTGCGCACACGTGATTGCAAATCTCGATGGAGCTGCTGTCACAGGTGAGGATCCCTCCTGAGAGCCAGTACCCGATCTGGGCACTCCATCCCACCCCCCACCCCAAAGAAAAGCTGCAGCCCACGGTAGCGGAGTCTTTAGTCACAAACATCTCTTTCGATGAACTTAGACAGGCTGATTCCAGGTTTCTTGCTCTCCCGCGTTTCCGTCCGCCGCCCTTGGGTCTTGCATGCCATCCTTGCCAGATCCACGGTCAGCCCGTGACTGGGCCCGGGAACGTCTCCATCACTTGCCCTCTCTGCTCCACCTCCACCTTTGGGGCCAGCTGCAGCCTCTCGCCTTCCATGGAGTCTGTCCATCTCCCCGTATCTGCATTGCGACCTGTGGACCCCAGAGCTCGGCGTGTCCCGCCCTCAGTGTCGAGCTGATGGCCTCTGTGTCGCTGCTTACAGAATCTTTGCCTTCAGGGGGTGGTTGTTTGCCTTTCGTCACTGTGGAGCTATTTGTATCCTCAACACGTTCGCTAATTTCCAGAAGAGCCTTCAGGGTGTGAGACTTATTCATCTCTGTTTAAGTCCAGCAGCTTCTGCTCAGAAGATGCTCAATAAATATTTGTCAATTGACAGATGTTTCTTATTAATTAGCCAGTTCGACTGGTGATGTGCTGTGAGATGCACTCTGGTGGACGCTGCTTAAAAAGTAACCCAAGAAGGCAAAGCGAGCAAATAGCAACAATGGAAATCTCCAGGTTAGGTCAGAGTCAGGGTACTCCCTCCGGCTGCAGAGGACCCTGGGGGCCTCAGTCTTGCCTCGCTGTGATCACAGAGGGGCCGCAGGGTGGTGGGTCTCCTCCTGTTCCCACACGTGGAGCCCCAGGTCCTGACCACAGCAGCCGCAGGGCCTCAGAGCGCGGCCCAAGTCAGGCCCGGTCTCTGTGGCCCACAGGACTGAGCCGGGGAAGGATCCCCGTCTGTGAAACGAGACGAACGTCTGGGGGCAGGGCTCGCTGGGCCGGTGACCGGTGCCTGGCAGCACCTGGCCCGGCATGGGCAAAGAGCTGAACAAGAGCGGTTTCGCGTAGAGTGAGGGACACGGCCGCTCGATTCTCGTTTTGGGGAACTGGGCCTCAAGCAACCCCACCTTTTTTCACCAGAGTGGGTCTATGCCGGGACACTTCTTTAGTCTGATGAAAGGGACACTGGAGCCAACTGAGAATTTAAATAACATTCTTGCCTTCGAGGCTCCTGCTTCTCACCCTGCAGCTGTCCCTCAGTCTCAACACCATCTGGGCCCCTGGCCGTGTCCACGCAGGGTGTCTGGGAGGGCCCAAAGGGGCCTCAGAGGGCCGTCCCAGGGGAGGATGTGAGCCTCGCAGCGACGCTCTGAGATCGGGGCGGATGCCAGACAGGACACCAGAGTCACTCGCTCAGCCTCTGACTTGGCCCAGGCTCTTCAGCTCAGGTGTGGAATGAGCTTGCGCTCATGGCCCTGGATGCTACCTTTTCCACGTAAAGCTCGTGCGGCTGGCGTGTCTGGGGCCCGCTGAGCTCGGAACGACTTCCTTTTCCACGTAGGGAGTGTTCCCTCATTTTCTGCGCTGACTCCCGCCCGCGGGGTCTGGGATGTCCCTTCCAGCATCTCATCCAGGGGAAGGGAGACTCCTGATTGGCGTGTCCCCTTGAGCGCTCCACGCTGTTTCCATGGAGGGGAAGGCAGGGAAGGCCTGGGGGAGGTGGGCCAGGGGTGGGGGTGGGGGTGGTGCGGAGAGGGTGGGATGCCAAGAGAAACCCAGAGGCATGAGATCAAGTCAAACCCAACAGTGCTCCTCTGGGCCTTTTCAGTGTGAGGACGGCTCACCCAGAGTACACAAACCGACAGACTGCATCCCAGCTCTCCCTGTTTGAGCAGCGCCCAGACAAAGCCTGCCCTCCGGAGCCCTCCCTCGGGCCGGCCCCGTCCGCCATGGTAACCGCTGACTCCCTGGCCCTGGGAGCCAGCCAAGTATGTGCCCGACTGCCCTGGATTCCCTCACTTCTTCCCCATCGGCGGACGGCATTGGGTGTTGTGTACGTGTGTTCTTTCTTGCCCTGATGTATTTATGCCCTAATTTTCTCGTGCTTTGTTTGGGGCAGGATGGATGGGGTGGGAGGCCGTGGAGTGGCCAGGGGAATCTTTTGTATCAGACTGGCCAAGAATGTGTGCCCCTTGGGTTCTTAAAAGGCCATTGCCAAGAAGCTGGGTGAGCCAGTGTTCTGCAGGACGCATGTCTTGATGCGCTCGGAGGTGACGTAGCACTTCACGCCAGTGTGATCACGTGGCATCTTGATTCCGCTATTAAGGAAGAAGTAGGTAAAAAGGCCACGGACACCTTAGGCAACAGTTGTTCAAAGGAGGCAGTAAAACGTGTCATTAGGCAAATCCAATAAGGCGTGGTGGCAGCTTTCAGCCATCCAGCCACATATCACCTCTGTAATTCACTCTGTGTTTCAATGAGGTCTGTCTTTTTGTAATTTTCTGTTAAAATGAAAGCCACGGCAGAAACACGATTCATTTTTAAACCTGTAACTCAGAGTGTTCAGACAGGCACAGTGAAGTTTCTTCTGGGCGAGGAGGATGGGATCTTTCAAGGACAAGCCTGGAATTCTGTTAGCTTCAAGTTCACAGACCTGCGTCCAGAGGAATCCTGAGTCTTAACAGTCTCTCTTCCCACTGAATGTCAGGTAGCTCCGTCCCTTTAACAATTATACAGTTTTGTCCAAATCTGCTATAACAGGACAACTAATCTATCGGTCACCTTTCTCTGCAGAAATAATCAATTCTAATCAGTAATTGCTTTTGGGCAATAGTTCAATTCTGCTGTCATCTTTTGGCTCATGGCATCCTAGCATCATCTGAATAGCTCTAAGGGCAAGAATACATTTCACGATGACGGTGTTCAAGGCCAGGCAGTATTTATTCCTGTGCTTGACTATTAGGTTGATATGCAGTGCATGCGTCCACGTTTCATTCTCCAGTTCCACCGGGCAGAGATGTGCGTAGGAGTCTGTGTCTTCAGAATGTCAAACATCTGAGTCTCTGGGAGAGGTCATCTTTTCTTAGTTTTCGGAGAGATATTTGGTGCCAGGTGGACACAACCTGGGATTATTGAAGTGGATTTTCTGGGGAAGCTTTTATAAGATCTTAGATTCAGCATAGGAGGAGGGAATGGCGTTAAGTCAGAGGTGAACCAGGAATCTTATGCAAACAGTTTTCAAACCCCGACCCACATCCCTGTGGCTGAGTCATGCTGGAAGGGTGGAAGCCAGTGCTGGCAGGTTTGGCCGTGATCAGCAACTGGAGGACCTCGGTCCCCGCCTCTGTGACCCACCCCCGGAACTTTAACTTCCACATCCTCCCAGAGCTGAGCCCCCTCCCTTCCCTGGCCTAAGTGAGTCTTACTAGTAAGTTTGGCCTGTTAGATTACTCATTTATGGGATTTTCTGTGGTTTAACTTGGGCTTCCATGATAGCTCAGTTGGTAAAGAATTTGCCTGCAACGCAGGAGACCCTGGTTCAATTTCTGGGTCAGGAAGATCCCCTGGAGAGGGGATAGACTACCTACTTCAGTATTTTTGGGTTTCCCTTGTGGCTCAGCTGGTAAAGAATCTGCCTGCAATGTGGGAGACCTGGGTTGGGAAGATTCCCCTGGAGAAGGGAAAGGCTACCCACTCCAGTATTCTGGCCTGGAGAATTCCTTGGGGTTGCAAACAGTCGGACACGACTGAGTCACTTTCACAACTTGGCTTTATAATTTCCCCAACTGGAGGTTTAAATATTTAGTATGTCTTATTTACTCAATAATATAGTCCTTGAGAAGTTGAGTTAAAAGGGGGCGTATCTGTTCCTGTCTGTCCTCTTAGGTTGTTGGTGGGGGTGGAGCTTGTCGATGACTGATGCCTTCAGAGCAGAGTGAACTTAAACCAGCTGTGACTGCCACCTACTCCTCAGGGACTTTAAAAATTGTGACCATTTTCTCGAGTCTTTTCTCTCTCTCTAGTATAGGTTTTGTAGGAGAAAAACACAGAATTTGCTCCTGGTGCAAAGTTTTCCAAGATATATGTTATAAACAAATAAAAATCCTATTGAAATATTTATAAATCTAAACAACCCCAGAAGCCACACACACAATTAAGCCTTTCAACCTTCTATTCTGAAAGCCAGATAAATCATCATTCAGAGAGTGAAGATGAAAAATCAAAACACACACAGAGTGCTCAGACAGCTGCCATAAAAGAAGGCTCGGAATGCGGTCGAGAAAATTACCTTCGTTTCTGAGCCATACACGGTCCACAGACATCCCAGGAAATCTTTGAGTTTCTGACTCATCAAAAAAAAAAAAAAGCTTGTGTGATGTCATCTCTGGAGAGCATCACTGAAGTTTAAGGACTCTAGAAGGAAAATGAGAAATCGAATTGAACCCCTGACTTTATACATGGGGAAACTGAGGTTTATTGAACTCAAGTGCCTTGCTCCTGTTAAAGGGTGGAGAGTTTACAAAGCCAGGACTAGGGCAGGCCCTTCCCACCCTTAGATCAGGCCCTGCTTTCATGCCCCTCTCACCCCAGAGATTCAGAGTCCAGCCTGTGAACCAGCCCTGGAGCCCAAGAACCACACATCTTATTCTCCAGGTGCAGGAGACACTGGGAAAAGCTTGTTCACCGGTTCATCTCCTACTGTGTGTCCATGCTTCCGCTTAGTCATTCATTGCACTGACATGCACTTGCCTCCTAGGAGGTGCTAACACGTGCTCGGAAGTCCTTTGGTACAAACTGGGGAACCATCCGCTGACCTCACCACGTTCAGTCGGGGGAAGAGATGTGATCTCAGAAACTGCTGAGGCAATAGGCCCGTCCCAGAGTCAAGGACAAGGGCTGCTACCCCTGGAAATGAAGCCCTGGGGCTTCACACCTGCTTCTGCCTCTGGGGTTGGCATTAATTTCTCAGCCAGGGGCCGCCTGGTGGTGTCAGTTTGGAGACCACATCTGTCCATCTATGGCCAGGCTGGGGTCTCCCTTTTCCCTGGGGGTGGGGGAGGGCGGGGTTCGATTCCTGACACCTCCGAATCGAGGGGTAGGGCTTCCGCAGCTGCCTCCCAGCTTCTTCCCTGCAGGAGACGCCCTCCCACGCGGCTCTCCTGTCTATCACCGGGGCCCCTAAACCCAGCTCCCAGGGACCACAGCGGCTCTGACTGGCCCCCTCCCCTCCTCCCCCGGGGCTTTGGCAACATCGGTGTCCAAGAGTAAGGATCTTAGCGTTTGCTCTGTAGCTGCTGGAGGATTCCCCTTTCCAGGTATGTTTCGGGACCCTCGAGCCGGGATGTTGCTCAGCACGTGCGTGGCGTGCTTGTCGCAGGCCCGGAGGCCCCAGCCTGGCTCAGTCCGAGGTGTTGGCACGACCCAGCCCACTTCCGCGCCAGGCAGCTCTGCGGGCGGTGGCCGCTCCTAGCAGCCCCCTGCTTTCCTGGCTCGCCGCCCGCCCCTCCCCCGCGCCGGGCCCCGGTCGTGTGCAGGTGCAGGCTGTCTGGATCCACAGCCTGCGCGGCCGCTCGTGCGGGCGGGGGGCGGGGAGCCCTTTGATTGACAGCCCCACCCGGTGGGCGTGAGGCGGAGGACGGCCCTCACAGCTGGAGGGGCCTCGGTGATGTGGATGGCGGCCGCACCTCCCCCGTTTGGTCTTCCCTGTCGAGGCCGTCTGGACTCCCGGGGAGGGTGTCACCTGGTGACCTCCGGCTGGTCGAGCGCGTGGCGGGTGCCTGGAAAGTGCTCACCTCGGCGGCCGGATGCCACGCCTCCTCCAGGATGCGAAGGGGTCCAGCCTGGGTCCCCGTCCGCTCTGCTGCCTTCCTTTGAGGCAGTGGCCCTGGCAGGGCCGGAGCAGGGCGGAGAGGTGCCGCCCCCCGACGACCCCCAAAGGGCAGCAGCAGGTGGCTGCAGCCAGGGAGCCTCGGGGCCGGTCAGCGTAACCTCTGCCCTCCCTCCTGGGCGCTCATCACTGGGAAGGACGGTGGCAGCGTGACAGGGAGAAACGCCCCCCAGGAGAGGGCCCGGCTCAGCCTGGTCCGCCCCGCCCCTCCGGCCGGGCGTGCGGAGGGGAGGGGAGGGGAGGGCACCGCCGGCCGGAGGGAGGGGGGTCGTCCGTCTGCGGACGAAGGTCCCGCCCAGTCCTCCGTGCGGGGCCAGGGTCGCTGTCCATGGTTCTGTCGTTCGGCGTTCTCCGCCGGCTCCCCCTGTGCCGCTGTGAATGCGCTTCTAGACCAGTTGGGCGGTGGGGGGACCTGAGGGCGCCCGCGGTCGTCACGTAAGGCCGGGGATCCCACGAGTGAGACGGAGCTCTGCACTGAGTCCGAGGAAGGGCCTGAGAAAGCAGGGGGCTCGGGAGAGGGGGCCTCGGAGCTGCATGACCCCGGGGTGGGGCTCCGCTACTCCAGGACCCTGTGGGGGGCCTCCCGTGGGCGCACGTGCACAGGAAACGGGGGCAGGGGCTCCCCGGGAGCCAGGAGCCGCGGGGAGGACGCTGTCTAAAGAGGGCTGGGTTGAACGTCTTCTTTTTCAAGTGCCTCTTGGGTTCCAGGCAGGGAGCCGGGGGAGGAGGGGAGTCTTGGCCCAGGCCCCCAGGCCCTCCCTGGAGACTGCGCTGAGCCCCTTTGGCTGCCGGCTTCGCTCTAAGTCTGGGCGGAAGCGACACCCAGATAACAGGTACCGCATGTGCAGATGCGAGGGCATCCCGTGCCCTAGAGGACACGGCCCCCAGCTTCTCAGAGCTCCTCCTCCGTCTGATGGAGCCTTCCCAGCAGTTTGTGGGGGCGGCACTGACAGGCCTCGGGGCTTCCCTGGGGCTCAGCTGGTAACGAATCTGCCTGCAGTGCAGGAGACCCGGGTTCAGTGCCTGGGTCTGGAAGATGCCCTGGAGAAGGGAAAGGCTACCCACTTCCGTGTTCTTGCCTGGAGAATCCCATGGACAGAGGAGCCTGGCAGGCACATCCATGGGGTCGCAGAGAGTAGGACACGACTGAGCGACTAACGCACACCCACTAACAGTCCCATTTCACAGAGGAGCAAACAGCCCTCGGAGACGGCACACCGGGTTGGGAGGTGTAGGTCTGTGGCGGGGGGTGTCCTTCCAGGCGTGGAGGTGGGTGTCACTCTGCACGCTGGCGTGGTCCCTGGCCTTGCAACCCCTGAGCCTCCAAGTGACCTCACAGGGCCCCACCCTGCAGACTGAAACCTCACAGACACCCACTGTCAGGAAGACAGGATGGCTGTTTAAGTGCTCTTCACTATTCCTCCAAGGAATTAGGAGGTCTCCAGGCCCATCTCTTGTAGCTCTTGTAACCCATGACCAGGGACACCAGGAGAAAACCCAGCAAGGCCGTTCACACATGCACTAACTGTAGGGAGGAGCCCTGCAAACACATGCCTAGACAGAACCCATCCTATATGGCAGCTTCACTTATTTAGAACATGCCCAGTAACCAGAAGAAGAGTGAAAAGGACCCTGTATGGGCTCAGTCACTCAGCTGTGTCTCACTCCTTACGACCCCCATGGACTGTAGCCCACCAGGCTTCTCTGTCCCAGGGATTCTCCAGGCAAGAATACTGGAGTGGGTTGCCATCCCCTCCTCCAGGGGATCTTCCTGACCCAGGGATCAAACCTGTGTCTCTCGGGTCTCCTGCATTGGCAGGTGGGCTTTTCACCACTAAAAAGGACTCTGGATGCCCAGATAGATGTACTAGGTCCACACCCATCCCTTCCAGAACCCTCATCTGCAGTCTTCACACCCTTGAAAAATTTCTAACTTGGTTTTCTGGTTGTGAGCATCCAGCACTTTTAGAAATAAAACATCCAAGACAGCAGAGAGCTTCCTACAGGTTGGCATCACTAGGGTCCAGATGTTGGTGAAACGAGGGAAGAGATGGGAAAATAAACTGCCTTGGGCCAGGCTCATGGGCTCTGGGAGCCAGTGGCTGGGTGCCTGGGGGAGCTGGCAGCTGGAAGCACTGGGCAGGGTTCAACTTCTGCAGAGAGCAGTAACTCAAGCAGGTGGATTTTGTTCAGCTTGAAGTTTAATAAAGTGGAGAGATGGTGCAACGCTTTTCCAGAGACATTCTAGTCCAACGTGAAGAGCAGACTAACTGGGATGACAGTTAGCCATGGATTCCTGGAAGGCTGCCCCCCCAGGAGGGTGGGCACTTGCATCTCAGCTGAGTGGTGACCCCTCCCCACCCCTGGGAATTTGGCCACCCTCAGGGGCCAGTGGAGACAGGTGGGGGGTTGACCTCCACTCTGGAGATGGGGGCACCCTGAGCTGGGCAGGAGCTTTGCTGTTGGGGGTGGGGACAGTGTGTTTGTTCCCTAGGCCTGGTGGCAGGGTGGGGAGGGGGGCGTCCTCACGCCCAAGGCAGGAACTGACTGGAGATTTTCTCACTCCAGGAGGCTTGTTTTTAAACTGCTTTGTTAAGCTTCCATGGTGGCTCAAATGATAAAGAATCTGCCTGCAATGCAGGAGATTCAGGTTCAGTCCCTGGGTTGGGGAGATCCCCTGGGGAAGGAAATGGCAACCTGCTCCAGTATTCTTGCCTGGAGAATTCCATGGACAGAGGAGCCTGGAGGGCTACAGTCTATGGGGTTGCAAAGAGTCGGACACGACTGAGTGACCAACTTTCACTTTGTAGAGATGGAATTCACAGACCCTATGATTCATCCGTTTAAGCGTGATTCAGTGGTTTCTAGAATAATCACAGATATGTGCAGCCATCACCACTTTTAGAACATTTTCACGACCTTCAAAGACAGCCTTTAGCTACAGCTTTCCTGTCTCTTCGTTGCCCGTCCCCTCAGCCCGGCCCAAGGCCGGCCTGCTCTCTGCTCTATCGAGGTCCCTGTGTTGCACATTCAGGGTGACAGGACGCGTGGCCTTCCGTGACTGGCTTTTTTGCACAGCGTGACGTTTCCAAGGTTCATCCGTGGTGTAGCCTGTGTCCGTGCGTCATGCCTTTTTTGTAGTAAAATTACATGTCCTTGTATGGAAAGGCCATGCTTGTTTATCCCTTCTTTCATCTCCCCCTGCCCCAAATATGCAGAATCATATTGTCAGCTGCAGCCGTCGCGTTGTACATGACATCCCCAGGGCTCATTTATTCTGGGCCTGCAAGCCTGTACCTTTTGCTCACCTTCACCTATTTCATCCCCCTTCCCCATCCCTGCCTCTGGTCACCAGGTCTGTTCTCTGCATTTATGAGTTTGGACTGTGTGTGTGTTTAGAGATGGCATATCTGAGATTGTACAGGGTTTGTCTTTCTCTGTCTGATTTATTGACCTTAGCAGAATGCCCTCAAGCGCCATTCGTGGTGTTGCAAATGGCGTGATTTCCTTCTTTTTTTATGGCTGAATAATCTCCTACTACTACTAAGTATAATATAAAACTATCATACGTGGATATATGCCATGTTTCTCTATCCATTCCTCTGTCAGTGGACACTCTGCTACTATAAATAATGCTTCAACAAACATGGGGATTCAGATATCTTTTTATGATGCTAATTTTTCCTCAGATAAACACCCAGAAATAGAATTGCTTGATCAAATGGCAGTTCTATATATTTTTTTTTGGAGGAACCTCCATACTGTTTTCTGTAGTGGCTGTACCAATTTACATTCCCACCAACAGTGTATCAGGGTTCCCTTTTCTCCACATCCTCTCCAACACTTGGGATCTCTTGTCTTTTTGATGACAACCATCCTAACAGACACGAGTTCCTACCTCATTGTGGTTTTGATTTGCATTTCCCTGGTGATTAGTGATGTTGAGCATCTTTTCATGTACTTGTTGGCCACCTGGGTGTCTTCTTTGGAAAAATGTCTATTCAGGTCCTCTGTCCATTTTTTAAATGATATTATTTTTTGATTTTGAGTTGTATGTGTTCTTTATATATTTTGGATATCAACTACTTATCAGATATGTGATTTGCAAATTTTTTCTTATTCAGTAGTTTGCTTGTTCATTTTGTTGATGGTTTCCTTTGCTGCACAGAAGATTTTTAGTGGGATGTAATCCTACTTGTTTATTTTTGCTTCTGTTGCCTTTGATTTTGGTGTCAAATCCAAAAAACCATTGCCAAGACCCACGTCAGGGAGTTTGCCCTCATGTTTACTTCCAGGACTTTTATGGTTTTGGATCTTACAGTCAAGTCTTTAACCCATTTTGAGTTGATTTTTGTTAGTGGAGTAAGACAGTGGTTTCTTTCTTTCACGTGTGGCTGGCCAGGTTTTCCAAATCTATTTATTGAAGAGACTGTCCTTTGACCATTGAATATTCTTAGTGCTCTTGTCAAATATTCCTTGACCATAAATGCAAGAATTCATTTCTAGGTTTTATATTATGTTCTGTTGGTCTATGTGTCTATTTTTATGCCAGTATACGGTTTTGATAAACACAGCTTTGTAGTACAGTTTGAAATCAGGAAACGTGATGCCTCCAACTTCATTCATTTTCAGGATTGTTTTAGCTATTTGGGATCTTTTGTGGTTTCATACAAATTTTAGAATTGTTTTTCCTACTTTTGTGAAAAATGCCATTAGAATTTTGATGGGGATGACATTGAATCTATAGATGGCTTTGGGCAGTATAGACAGTTTAATAATATTAATTCCTCCAATCCATGAACATGGGATACTGCTCCATTTATTTGTGTCATCTTCAATTTCTTTCATCAGTATCATACAGATTTCAATGTACAGGTCTTTCACCTCCTTCATTAAATTTCTTCCTAGATATTTTATTCTTTTTATGAAACTGTAAATAGGATTGTTTTCTTAATTTCTCTTTCTGATAGTACATTGTTCAGTTCAGTTCAGTTGCTCAGTCACGTCCAACTCTTTGCAACCCCATGGACTGCAGCATGCCAGGCCTCCCTGTCCATCACCAACTCCCAGAGCCTGCTCAAACTCATGTCCATTGAGTTGGTGATGCCATCCAACCATCTCGTCCTCTGTCGTCCCCTTCTCCTCCTGCCTTCAGTCTTTCCCAGCATCAGGATCTTTTCTAATGAGTCAGTTCTTTGCATCAGATGGACAAAGTGTTGGAGCTTCAGCTTCAGCATCAGTCCTTCCAATGAATATTCAGGACTGATTTCCTTTAGGATGGATTGGTTGGATCTCCTTGCAGTCCAAGGGACTCTCAAGAGTCTTCTCCAGCACCACAGTTCAAAAGCATCAGTTCTTTGGTTCTCAGCTTTCCAGTCCAACTCTCACATCCATACATGACTACTGGAAAAACCATAGCTTTGACTAGATGGATCTTTGTTGGCAAAGTAATGTCTCTGCTTTTTAATGTGCTATCTAGATTGGTAATAACTTTTCTTCCAAGGAGCAAGCGTCTTTTAATTTACTGGCTGCAATCACCATCTGCAGTGATTTTGGAGCCTAAGAAAATGAAGTCTGTCACTGTTTCCGTTGTTTCCCCATCTATTTGCAATGTAGTGATGGGACCAGATGCCATGATCTTAATTTTTTGAATGTTGAGTTTTAAGCCAGCTTTTTTCACTCTCCTTTTTCCCTTTCATCAAGAGGCTCTTTAGTTCCTCTTCACTTTCTGCCTTAAAGATAGTGCCATCTGCATATCTGAGGTTATTGATATTTCTCCCTGCAATCTTGATTCCAGCTTGTGCTTCATCCAGCCCAGCATTTTGCATGATGTACTCTGCATATAAGTTAAATAAGCAGGGTGATAATATACAGCCTTGACATACTCCTTTCCCAATTTGGAACCAGTCCATTGTTCCATGTTTGGTTCTAACTGTTGCTTCTTGACCTGTATACAGATTTCTCAGGAAGCAGGTAAGGTGGTCTCGTATTCCCATGTCTTGAAGAATTTTCCACAGTGTGTTGTGATCCACACAGTCAAAGGCTTTAGCATAGTCAATTAAGCAGAAATAGATGTTCTTCTGGAATTCTCTTGCTTTTTCTATGATCCAACAGATGTTGGCAATTTAATATCTGGTTCCTCTGCCTTTTCTAAATCCAGCTTGAACATCTCGAAGTTCCTAGTTCACATACTGTTGAAGCCTGGCTTGGAGAATTTTGAGTATTACTTTGGTAGCATGTGAGATGAGTGCAATTGTGCAGTTGTTTGAACATTCTTTGGCATTGCCTTTCTTTGGGATTGGAAAAGGACTGACCTTTTCCAGTCCTGTGCCCACTGCTGAGTTTTCCAGATTTGCTGGCATATTGAATGCAGCACTTTCACAGCATCATCTTTTAGGATTTGAAATAGCTCAGCTGGAATTCCATCACCTTCATTAGCTTTGTTCATAGTGATTCTTCCTAAGGCCCACTTGGCTTTGCACTCCAGGATGTCTGGCTGAGTGGTCATACCATCACGGTTATCTGGGTCATGAAGATCTTGTTTGTGTAGTTCTTCTGTGTATTCTTAGCATCTCTTCTTAATATCTTCTGCTTCTGTTAGGTCCATTCTGTTTCTGTCCTTTATTGTGCACATCTTTGCATGAAATGTTCCCTTGGTATCTCTCATTTTCTCGAAGAGATCTCTAGTCTTTCCCATTCTATTGTTTTCCTCTATTTCTTTGCATTGATCACTGAGGAAGGCTTTCTTATCTCTCCTTACTATTCGTTGGAACTCTGCATTCAAAGGGATATATCTTTCCTTTTCCCCTTTGTCTTTCACTTCTCTTCTCAGCTATTTGTAAGGCTTCCTCAGACAACCATTGTTGTACATTGTTAGAAATACACTTAACTTTTGCATATTAATTTTGTATCCTTCAGCTTTACTGAATTCATTTAATCATTCTAACTTTTTTTATGGTGGAGTCTTTAGGATTTTCCCCGTGTAGTATCATGTCATTTACAAACAGAGACAATTTTATTTCTTCTTTTCTGATTTGGAGGGCTTTATTTCTTTTCCTTGTGCAGTTGCTCTAGCTAGCACTTCCAGTGCTGTAGAGTATAAAAATGGAGAGAGTGGGCATCCTCTTTTGTTCCTGATCTTGGCATGGAAGTTTAGCTAGGAGCTTTTCACCTTTGAGCATGATGTTAGCTGTGGGCTTGTCTTACATGGCCTTTCGTATGTTGAGGTGGGTTCCCTCTGTGCCTGCTTTGTTGAGAGCTTTTGCTTTTGGCTATTGTCAGAGGTGCTGCCATAACCATTCATGGACTGCTGGATATGTGTACCCAGAGAGGGTTCATCGGAGCCCGATCAGGAGACAGAGACCAGGGCGAGGACTTGCTCAGAGGCCAGGAGGGGCTAGCTCCCTGCTCTGGCCCAAGCCCATGGTCACTCTCAGGGTTACCCTCATGAGAGTTTACCCAGTGGTGTATTCTCCTCTGAAGACAATGAGTGTCTGAGCTCCTGGCCCCACAAAGGTGTCTGAGTTCTTTCCTGTAATCTTTATAATTCTTATGTATCCTGTCATTAGTTGCACATGAACTCGTCTGTGCAGAAATCACTCCTACGTGTAATCTCCCATGATTCTGTGGGTACAGGGACCTAAGAGAACAGACACTGCATGTGAGGAAATGCAGAGTCAGCTTGTTCCTGGGCTCAGAATGTGTGGTCAGAGCCCTCTGCCTTAGTTCCCAATCCTGAAGATGTCAGGGGTGCACCTGCCGAGACATCTCTGAGGTCCCCAGCCCTGGCATCTGTGGGTGTAGCCAACCTTGTTGACAGAAGTGAGGTGCATACAGGGACCACCCCACTTCTCAAGGGGGCTCTGCTGCCTCCCCTGAAAGCCAAAGTCCTTGGACTTGGTCGTCCGGTCAGAGTCTGGGCTCCTGTCTGGAGAGCCGGAAAGGGCTCTGGACACTGGTGGCTGGATGCTGGCCGCCTGGCTTCCTGTCGCCCAGGCGTGGCGGGAAGGTGCTGTCCATGCCCTGTGTGTGGTGTAAACCCTGTCCAGGGAGGAGACGCCACAGCCCTGCTGGGTATACAAGCCCTCCTGGAATGGGCAGGGTCCCTTAGGAACTGGGTCTTGGAGGGTCATAAGCTTTCACACTGTGCCTACATCTTCTTTTTTATTTTTTAGTATTTATTTGGCTGTATCAGGCCTTAGTGGTGGCATGTGGACCTTCCGTTGTGGCATACTGACTCTGCAGCTATCGTGTGCAGGCTTCGTTAGTCCACAGCTTGTGGGATCTCAGTTCCCTGACCAGGGATCGAGTCTGTGCCCCCTGCATTGTAAGTGGGGAGTCTTAACCACTGGACCAGCAGGGAGGTCCCTGCCTATGTCTTCTGAATCCCACCCCTCTATCTCCCTGACCCCAGCTGCTAGTACTGTTCTAGGTGAGCAAAATGTGCTTAATAAACACTTGGAAACTGCTTGAAAAATTTAAGCAATGTTCTCAGAGCTCCCTGGATGCGGACATCACTGGAAAGCAACTGAAGTTGTTCACATGCCTTGGGCTCTTAGCCAGGATGGCCGTGACCTGGGCGCAGTCTACCTGTCACACTAGAGGACGCAGTCCCCACTTCACGCTGGCTGCCTGGGCCTCTCCTGGCCAAGGGCTCTGAGTCACTGCATGTTCGTGACGATGGCTCTTTTAATGAAGAGAGACCCAGCTACAGATCCAGGTTTTTGCAAGAATCTATGTCCGCTGATCGTTCATATAAGGGCTCGCCTCGTTCATATAAGGGCTCGCCTCGATCTCGCTTTCCATCAAGAAAGAAAGTCCAGAACTTCTCCGGCTCTAGAGACAGAGCCGTCACCAGGGCACGGGGACCCCCCTCCCCCCCCACCCCCACCCCCCGCAATTCCTCTGCTCTAGTAAGGCGTCTCTTCTGGCTCCTCTTGAGTCAGGACTTGGGAAAGCCACTTCTCCAGGGTTTCTTAGTGGTGAAGAGGGAAGATGCACCTCTATTATCCTGAGGGTCTGCGCCGAGTTGGGCTTGGGGGTGGATGTGAAGTGATAATGTTGAGATCCAGCCAGAAAAGCGGTCCATCTGGCCGTCATTCTGATTGTTCTGTGACCAGCTTGTTTGTTTCTGCTGGACATTGTCTTGGCACACACATGAGTACACCCAGCATTGCCCCTACTCATCTTATGTCGTCCACGATGGAGTGGATGTTGTTTCAAAAACAGCGTCAAGGGCTACCAGTTGTTAGGAGGTGAGACAGCAAACTGTAGTCTGAGAAGCTTCAGCAACACTTCTGTGAAAGCACCTTGGTTCTGTGAACTGAACGGAGGGGTCCAAGAGGAAGCTAGAGGAACTTTGGCTGTTTGCTGAAGTGTTGGCCATGAGGAACTTCCCTGGTGGCTCAGACGGTAAAGAATCCGCCTGCCATGCAGGAGCCCTGGGTTCAATCCCTGGGTTGGGAAGATCCCTGGAGAAGATAATTGCAACCCACTGCAGTATTCTTGCCGGGAGAATCCCACGGGCAGAGGAGCCTGGTGAGTTACAGTCCATGCAAAGAGTCAGACACGACTGAGCGACTATCACTTTCACTTTTTAGCTGTAATAGAGGCTTCAAGTTCAATGCACTGAATTAGGGAAAAAATATAAGTTACTGGGTGTAATGCCCTCGATGTCCCATGACATTTTTTTAAAACTTTGGCACCCCCCACCTCCATAAAGTGCATTAAGATGGCAAAAAACACATGAACACAAAGAACAGAGGTATTAAGTGTGAACATTTTCAAGAAGAATTATGTTCGTTTCAATGACTTATTTTTTGTGGACATGGACGCTTATGGTTGTGACTATAGACCAAAACACTGAGAAAGTCAAATTTTCAGTGAATAAGACCTTTTTTGTAATTGCCCTAGAAAGACAAATGCTTCTTGATAGTCTTAAAAAACTGCTATATCTTTCCAGAAAAGAGCTGGAAACCTGCTCTTTGGTGGGGAGGCCAGACCACAGGGAGGTGAAAGCCTTGAATCTCAGTGTCACCAAGAAGGTGGCCGAGGATTTAGGGTCAGACACACGAGTTCATTTCCCCGGAACACTGGGAGCCAAGCTCGAAGGCACAGTGTGGATGTTTTGTTTATTCTAAAATGACAGCGGAGATACGAGAAAGCAACCCTGTGACTCAGAGCTCTCTGCAGTCGGCAGCTCTTCTGGACGAAGCTGTGCAAATATGCTCAACCGGCTCTTTAATTTCGACAATCCTTGGGACTCTGGCAGTCTCAGAACCACTGACTCTGGGGAAAATTCCTGACTTTTGGCCCCGGAAGTCTCGGGAGGGTGGAGCCCGTCAGGTGCGGGCAGCAGCACGGGGCCTGCTCTGCAGGTTCACGCTGTCAGCAGCAGCAGGACGGCTTCCATGACTGCAGCCGTCTGCTGTCAAAGAGGAAGTCTTATCTTCACTCACTAAATACACAAGGGCTGGGATTTCCACTTGGCACATGCTACTGCTTACCTGAAGGCTGCTTCTCCCTGAACTCAGGTAAAGTTCATCCACAGCTGTTCCCAGAGACGGGCCGCCCGCTGAAGCCCACGACTCTGCCCTCAGCAGGAAGACGCTCCCGCCCCACCTGGACGAGAAGAGCCAGCCTTCTGACAGAGGAGGCTCCTGGGACCTCGCCTCAGGGAGGCCAGACCTCCACCCTCCCTCGGTCCTTGTAGATTCTGGAGCCTGCGTCCCTGCCGGGCTTGTAAAGCCGGGTGTTTATTGGAATTTGGGACCAGGTTTCCCCTCGGCGTCACAGACTGTTTAATTGTATTTCTTACACATGTGCCTTTCAGCCAAAGTTCAGGTAGGCTGTATTTTAAGTAGAGCTGAGATAAATAATCCTGATTTCTAAAACATACCTGAACGCAGATTTTTGAGAAATTTTTGTTTTATGTTGGCGTGTAGTTGATTTACAGTGCCATGGCAGTCTCCCACTTGCTCTTGGAAAAGACGGGCGACGAGGTGCCTGTAAGCTGTGAGATCTCCAGCCACTTACCTGGGATTCTGTTAACCCGACAAGGCCTCAGAACAAGGCGTGACACACCCACACATGTACACACACACACACGCACGCACATGCAAACCCTGGCAAGGAGCAATGCGCGCTTTCCTCAGCCAACACACATGCCCGCAGACACCCCGGGGCGGACTTCTCCCCCAAGGCCGGCCCTCGGGACGCTCAGCCCTCAGGCGGTCTGATCCGGTGGACAGCCCGGCTCGCTGCCTGGATTTGCCTTCTAGCGTCTCTGGCTGTGGTGAAAAAGGAAATTCTCTCAGACGACAAGCACTGGTCACTTCTGAGGACTTCTGGAAAACGTGCTTCAGCTTCTGAGCAGCTGTGGTGTGGCTGTCTGGTGGGGGCGGGGCAGGGGACCATGGTGGGGGCGGGGCAGGGCCCATCGTGGGGGCGGGGCATGGGACCATGGTGGGGGCAGGGCAGGGCTCATGGTGGGGGCGGGGCAAGGGACAATAATAGGGGTGGGGCAGAGGACCATGGTAGGGGCGGTGCAGCGCACATCATGGGGTGGGGGCAGGGCCAACAGTGGGGTGGAGCAGTGGCCCATGGCGGGTGGATGGGGTGGGCGGGTAGGAACCCTGCGTGTGTCTTAAGGTCCAGGTCTTGTTCTTCTTGTTTGAGGCAGGGGCCCAGAGACTCAGGAATGGGACTGAGTCACACAGTCCCTGTTGGCCCAAGAGTCATCCTTGGTCTTCCCCTGGGCTACTCTCACTTTGAAAATTTTTGCCCTTCTTGATCAAGTTTTGCATGCAATTATCTCGTTTTCAGTCTTAAGTCAGATCTGCACGCTGGCTTCTGGGTGGAATTTGGATTTTTGCCTGCTTGGCCTTGCTTCATTTCGGACAGTTCCTGACTCGGGAACTAGGCCCACCCTCCCTGCCAAGGTTTGCCAACAGGGACGCGACGGAGGTGGGCGGGGCCTGGCATCCCTGCCCAGGTTGTCCCCGGGTGTGCGGCATCTCCGCTGCAGAGGCCAGCTTGTCCTTCAAACGGCGTTCAGCGGTGCTGGTCTTCTTCGGTAAGGCTCTGCACTGGCCTTGGTTCCCGGCCGGCCCCAGGGCGCTGCCACACCAGCCCTGGAGAAGAGCCAGTCCCACTCCACCGCCTGCCTGTGTGGCCTGGAGGTCTCAGCCCGGGGGCACCCACTCTCACAGGCACGTGCCGTCCTTTTAGATTTGAGAAAAAGCATTTATTTTTATTCCCTCAAGAGCTTCACCTTGAAACTCAAAGAGTGGTTCCCATCCCCATCTACAGATTCCTACCATCCCATCCCGGTTAACACTCCATCTCGTGGGATGACAAGCAGCCAGAACAATTTATTACCATCATTTTTAAGTCCATTCCACTTTCCATTTTGATGTTAAATTATCTGCCATAAAGTGGGAGGAATTATGGTCTGTGGGCCTTTCCCTTCTCCCTGCTCTTTATGTGGACAGGCTGCTGGGAAGAACTCCCCTTCTCGCCCAGAGGGCGTGGTGGGTCAGGAAGTCGGAGGGTGACACCGTGGAGCCACTTTCTGATTCTCCATCGGCCAGTATTTGCCTCGTGTCTGCCTGGAGGAGGCGTGGGGGTGGATGGCCCTTTGTGTGGACCACACGAAGCTTCCAGTCTACTCCAGGAACACAGGAGGTGGGCATGCTGAGTGATGATGCCGTTGGGGGAGGAAGGAGCTCTGGCGGCTGGGATGTGGGGACAGGTGTTCCGGAGCCGTGGATGGGGTTTCTCAGGAGAATGGTCAGCACAGCCCCGAGCTGGGTGGCAGCTGGAACGGGAGGAGGATGCTGGAAGGGGGAAAGCCGGGGCGTGAGCCTGGAGCCCTAGCCAGGGGCCCCTCCAGGTGGAACAGATAAGCAATCACCCCAGTCTTGCGGACAGGAAGATGGAGGGCCAGGAACCTCTCATCGTGGAGCCATTGCTTTGAATCTCACTCAAGAGATGAGGCTGATGACGTGAGATGTCCTTGGAGGTGAGGACATTTGAGTTTATCTGGAGGGCCTGCTCACAGCCACCCCCAGGTTGCAGCTGTGCAGGGGTGGGCTCGGGGCCCCTGGAGCTCAGAGGAGCCGTGTGACCACTGTTCTTTGTCCCCGACATGCAGGCTCTGTCTTACACGCAGGTGGGTTGGAGGTCTTTGCTGGGTCCCTGTTGACAGAATGTTGGACAGAAGGCTCTACACTGTCTCTACTTAGTTCAGAGGCCTCTTTCTTTTGGGTGGGGGGCTTTGGGGGGCTTCCCCTCCCCCACATCCAGACACCGCCCAGGTCCTGGAGCACGTTTAGGGCGTCCAGAAGTAACTGTCGACTGGCAGTGGCTAAGAATGGCCCCCCAGTTGCCACCCCGGGCTTGGCAGAGGTCACTCACTCTTTCAGGACGGCACCAAGCCATCTGCCTTGGGCCGGTTGTTTCAGCCCTCTGCCTCCGTTTCCCCAATATCGGTGTCAGCGTTAAAGTGATCCTGAAAACCTCTTAGCTGAGGGCCTTGAGTGTTAGCTCTCAATAGGTAGGTGTTAGTTATAATTCTTCAGTTCTTAAAGCACCTCTGAGATAGTTTTTATTATCCTCATTTTCTAGATGAGGACAGCGGGGCTCAGAGAGGTGAAGTGATCTACCCAAGGTCACACAGCTGGGGATCTGCGTGTGGGTCCCTGAAGCTCGGCAGTCTTGGTCTGGTTTCCAGGCTCCTCTGTGCATTCTGCAGCCCGGTACCTCTTTCTGAGCACCTGAGCAGCCCAGTCTGGCGCCCTGTGCCCCTTCTTCCCTGGCACCTCTCCCCCTTTGCTGTCCCTGGGGACCACCCTTCTGTGGTTTGAGGTCTTTGCTGCCGATTCTGAGTGTGGGTCCCTTCACTCTCAGTGGCTCAGCTGCCTCCTGGATGAACCGGAAGTGACCACAGGGGCTGATTCCCGGGTTGCCGAATGGTCACAGGACGTCAGTGTCCAAGGATGGAGCCCAGGGTGAGGGAGACCCCAGGCTTGTAGGTGCCCCCTTGCGGGCATTCAGGATGGGAGGGTCGGGTGCCAGGAAACATGGAGGATTTGAAGGCCCACCTTCCAGGCAGCATCACCAAGGGAGGTCTAACTGGTCAGTGTGCTTCCAGCGGGACTGAAGCAGCTTGTCGTCAGAGACCCCAGGGCCCCTGGGGGGCACGGAGCCGGCTGTGCACAGCTGTGTAGACCTCTGAGGCCCTGAGATCTAGGGTTCCTCTCTCCCAGGGCAGGGAGGAGTCCAGGAGGAGACAGAGCGTTTTAAATGACCTCATCTGCTACCCACTCTCAGGCTCCAAAGACAAAGCTGACGTCAGCTCATATTTGCAATCATTTTTCCTCTTTCCTGCAAAACGGCCCCTGCTGCTGGGAGAACATTTGGCAGCCAGCCCCGTCGTGGGCTTGCCAAGGCACAGTTCCATCCCTGGGAACATTTCTCAAGTGCCCACCGTGAGGGCGGGGAGGCCGCGGCTCCCCAGCAAGGGTCTCTGATGGGGCTGGGGCCTTTCCAGCGCCTGGGTCTCAGGGGGCACCTTGCACTGCTCCCCCCAGTCCTGGAGAAGCACTGAAGAGCTAGGTCTTCTCCGACCCTGGAAAGGGCCCTCAGGGTGGGGGGCAGGGATCGCTGCCAGGCTTGTCTGGTGGAGGAGCTGAGACTGCGGTCATGCCCTCTAAGCAGGCATGTCTTGGCATGGACCCCAGGGAGGAGGCAGGGAAGGGTGGGGGGCGGGAGACCCAGGGTCCCCCCAGGCGTGGATGGTGGAGTTTGGTGTCTTCTGCCCGGGAGGGCGAGGCAGAGAGGCAAGCAGCTGCGTCGGCCTGGCCGAGTCGCCGGGGGTTTACAGAAAATCCGCCCCCTGAGTGATCGCTCCAATTTTATAAGTGCATTTCCACCGCGGAGCGGCCCCCTGCAGACCCATAAATAGTGAGCTGTGAAATGTCTCTCTGTTGCCAGATCGCTGTCCCCAAGGCATGCAGTGGAGAGGGGGCCCGGACTTGTCCAGCCGGCAGGTGAGTCCCCAGTCCTCACCTTCTCGGGTGCCCGAGGGGGCTCCTGTCCCCTCCCCTGTCCAGGCCACCCTTTCCCGGACTCCTGACTTCACCCCAACATAAGGGCTGCCCACGGTGTTCAGTTACATCTCAAGCTCAGGTGTTACTGCAGGAAAGAGTCACCCGTTGGCTCACAAATGTTTACAGGTAGGCCCATGCCAGGACCTACCTGCTCAGAGGGCGTGACCACGAGCTCTGCTCCTCTACTGGCCAAGCCTGGCAGCAATGCCCATGAGCACCCTTTCCACGGAACGTGGAACAGTTAAGACGCTGGCTCACGAGGAAGCATTATGAGCACAGGCTTGCAACTGTGCATCTCATCTTCATTCAGAATCCACGGGAACAGCGCCCACCAAGACCAGCGCATGGGACCTTGGGGGCCGATGTTTACTCAGTGGGAAGAATGTGGAACTTCCTTATCTGGTCCCCTGTCCTGAGGCCGAGGAGACGCGCCCCGCCCGCCAGGGGCAGCCCCAGCTCTATCGATTAGTGACTCAGGCTTTACAGGGGAGGGCGTGATTCTGCAGGCTGCGAACGTGTGCTCTGCTGCAAACAGCCCGCCTCAGCCCTGCGTACACATCCCACTGCACACGCGCCCACGACGGCTCTCCTCACGGCCTCGTCTTCATCCTGAACATGATTTCAGGGGTACAGGCTCCTGGACTGTTGAGTTCTGTTCACAGTTTAGAAAAGTGAAATGCAAACTTCCACTTGCAAATGAACTGAGGTTTAGCGCGCTGATAAATAGCACGGGTCCGCCGCCCTGCCTTTCTGGAAAGCCACCACCCACGCGGATTCAGGCTGTGCAAAGCTGGCCCAGGGCTGCGAGATGCTGCTCCTCAGGGCTGACCCCTATCCTGACGGATGGCTGTCCCTTCAAGGGTCCCTGTTCGGACGGCAGGGACCCCTGAGTCTATGGCCTCTGGCCTCCCCCATGGCTCTGCATGAGCTTGACTTAGCAGGTGCAAGAAAACCCACAGACCAGTGAGATGGCCCCAGGCCCACCTTCTGAATCCCCCCGCCTGGACGCTTAGGGTCTCTCTGCCTCAGGGTCCCGTCTGGGAAGAGGGCCGCCGGCCCCTGCCCCTTGGGTCCTGCCCCTCCACCGCCCCCCACCCTCACATGGGCCTCCTCAATCTCATGGGTCTGTGTCTCCACGTGCCTGCCTCACTGAGTTTTTGATGTGCTTTCTTTGTTTCCTGGGGCTTTGTGAGGAGAGAAGACACTTTGTAAAAGTCTTTTAAACCACCTGAAATACTTCAAAGTCAGTTCTCCGTTTTCCACCTTTATCTGGAGACACATACGGCCGTGGCTGGCTTCTCAAGGAGACGGCAGGGCGGCCAGGTCTCAGGCGAGCCCGGCCTGATGTGGCCACAGGCTGAGATGGTCAGGAGGCCTCCCCACGCGTCCACACGGCTTGGCAGATGGCCTCCCGTGTCCCCCTCCCCCTACGCCCCTTCAGGCCGCTCACCGCCCCAGATACAGCCCAGGTCTGGGGCCCCAGGACATCCATGCGCTGGGGCGGCCTCATGGATTTGGGGCTCACAGAGGCACAGGGCTCAAAGGGGCCCACCAGAGGCCTCCTGGCCTCGCCCCTCCACCAGGGGTCTCTACACAGTGGCTCTGACGTGCCCTTTAGCCCCAGGCACCCACCGAGGATTTGCTTCAGCAAACAAGAGTGATTCCGGGGCTGCCGACTCCTGGACTGGCCCCCCCCCCACCCCCGGCCCTGTGGGCCGTGGCCATCCTCTGGAGCCCTGGTCCAGACCCTCACACCTTGGAGTGCGCCTTTCTCAGCAGAAAAGGCAAACTTCTCGCTGAGCGGGTGGGTGTGTGAACCTCCAAGCTGGTGGGGTCAGAGGGATGTCTTCCTGCTTCCCCCAAGGTGGTGGCCCTGGGGTCCCCTTGGGAAGAGTTAGGACAGTGCAGGCCCAGGTCTCCTCCATGCAGCTCCTTCTCCCCCTCCCCCCACCCCCGCCCCCGGTCCCCTCTGCGTCCCCGACCCTAAGGCAGCAGCCTGGCCTGCACGGTGCCCGACCCTGGGCCCCCTCCTCCAGCTCCAGGTGAGCACCGTCCCACACCCCGATTAACCAGGTTTAACTGTCGGGTACAGCCTCAGGCTCAGAGATGCGCACCATGGTGCTTAAATGAGCCTGGGAGTTATTCCTATCGCATGGAGAGGCCTGGAAATCTCTGCTCCCCCCGGACCGACGTGAGCTGCTGGTCTGTCCCGTCCAGGCTCATTTGCAACAACAGTCTGGCCACAGAGGAGGGGACGGGAGAAGACGAGATGCAATGGCTGTGAAGGTGGTGACAGGGTTGCAAGGTCACTTCCCTTCATGTTCCACTGGGGAGAGTCCTGCCTGCTGGGACTGAGCTCTGGGGAGGGGGCGTGTGGCCTCCACTGAGGCCAGGGCCGGGAGGCCCTGTGTGAAGGAGAGGGAGGGGGTATCGGGCATGACCGAGGCTCCAGCACCGTGGTCCTTGCCTCTGGTCTTTCCTGCAGGCACCCTGTTCCCACGGGGATTTTCCCAGAGTGCCTTGTGCGGTGGGGGAGGGGGGATGCTCGGGGAGGCCGATTGCTCTCTTGCTTCTGCTGGCAACTCTGGTCACAGGATCTGGCCTGATCATCCAGAAGAAAGCTGCCCGCCGCAGTTTCTTGTGGCCCCTGAAGGACTCCCAGGCTGCCTCCTGGGGGTTGGAGGAGGGTGGGCATCCCTCTCAGACCGTGTTTCCGATGCTTGGCCGTGGTGCTGTGGTTCAGTCCTGGCAAGGACCCGGAGCGGGCAGCACCCAGGCTGTGTCCTGACCTCCGTTACGAGCCCCGCCGCCCTCGGTCTCCTCCGCATTGCTCACTCTCTGCCCACCCCCACTGCTAGGGCTCAGGCCTAGGGGCCCTCCAGCCAGTGTCCTGACGGCCTCCACTGGAGTCTTTTCACCCAGACCCAGCTCCCAGACCCCCAGATTTCAGCCTCACCAGGGGAAAATGTCGGCGCCTTTCCAGAAAGGTCGAAGGATCCGTCCCCCTGGAGGGAGGGCATGGTGCTCCCAGTGCTGGCGTGAGTGCCCTGGGGAGGGGCCAGGTGAGGGCGTGGGGGAGTGTCTGTGCGGGAGGTGGTCCCAGGAGTCACGGGTGAGCGAGGAGCTGGGGGGGCCTGTGTTCCGGAGGACGGAGCCCCGCAGAGGCAGTCCCCGGGGCTCCGCTCTGTAAGGCAGGGATGCCTCTGGAGTTGCCTCTTGGTGGGGAGGGGGGCGGGCCCCTGCGCTCAGCTGTCCTCCCCCGGCCGGAGGGGGCTGCCTCTGGGGGTGTCACAGAAGCGCCCGAGGAGCAGAGCTGGGAGCCCTCGGCAGGCGGGCAGTGGCACGGGGCTGTCCAACCCCCTGATGGAGTCAGGCAGCTCGAGAAGCTCCCCCCACCCCCCCGCCAAAGACAGCGTCCACGCGCCCCGCGAGAACCGGTGCCCAGACACCGGCGCCAGTCAAGACCACCTGTCATGCTGTGCTTCCCGTGTTTCACGGCACTCAGAGGATTTTGCGGCTGGTTTTCCGTGTGTAGATGCTATTTTCCAGGGAAAACTCATAACCCTACCCTCTACTGGTCTCCCTCCCACCCAGGGCAGAGTGAAGGCGATGGGCTTACAAGACCAGGGTCCTTTACGATCGGACGGGGGACTTCACACAGAAACTCAGAACATGGCATTTTTACTCTAGCGTGTAACTTCGATGCAAGGAACATTTCCCCTCGGTCGACAGAGTACCCTGAGTGTGGATTCACAGAGATTTAAGCCCCTGGTCTGAAGGGAACAATCTTTACACAGTCATCATATCAACGCACTTAACGTTTTAAAAACTTTTATTTATCTTTGATAATCAACCTAGGAATACAGCCCAGAAGACTTAATTATGGCTTCAGGAGTGAATGCCAGTGTTAGTATTCCTGACAGTGTAAAATAAAATCGGCAAAGTGGTAGAGAGAGCAGAGGGCGGGAGGGGGAGGTCTGTTTGCTTCCCCCTGCCCCTGGTCTGTAGAGGGGACGAGACACCCTGACAGCTGGTGGAAGGAACAAAGTGTATCATCTGAATGTATAAACTTGTCAGAGGAGAACTAAAACTATTGGATAGTAACTAGCTACTGGGACTTCCCTGGTGGTGCAGTGGATAAGAATCTGCCTACCAATGCAGGGGATGCGGGTTCGATCCCTGGTCCGGGAAGATCCCGCGTGCAGCAGAACAGCGAAGCCCATGTGCCACGGCTACTGAAGCTAAAGCGCCCTAGAGCCGGCGCCACGCAACAAGGGAAGCCGCTGCGATGAGATGCCCCTGCACCACAGGGAGGGGTACCCCAGCTCGCCATGACTAGAGAAGATCCCAGTGCAGCAGTGAGGACCCAGAGCTGCAAAAAAAAAACAAAAACCCAAAAAACAAACCAGCGTAGCTATCATATGACTGGGGGGTCTTGAGAAGCAGTGAGTGAGGGGCCCGTTGCTTGTCTCAAGGGGCCCCCACAGAGAGTTTCTAAGGCTGAAAATTTGAAGGAACAGAGGCTGTCCTGCCCAGACAGACAAAGTTGTGCAGTTTACAAACACGCTCAGAAGTGTTAGTCGTGCAGCTTCGAGGGAAAGTTATTTCCAGCCCGTGTTAACTGGGGGGGGTTGTGGGTAGAGGTGCAGCCTGGCTGTGGTTTCGGCTGGGGAGGCAGCTTCCGCCTGCACTGAGGATCTGTGTCCCGGAGATGAGCCGGTGTTGAAAAGTGTGACCCGGCCCCCCTCCTCCTGCGTGGACCCTTGGATGGGGCAACCACCTCTCAGGTCAGAGGTCAAGAAACCTGGCTGGCCACTCATTTTTAGATGACTGTTGAATTGAGCAGTTTTTCTATTTTTAGATAATTGGAAAAAAATCAAAAGGTGAAAAATAACCCATGACATGTGAAAATTATATGAAATTCAAATTTCAGCCCCTAAATCACATTTTATTGCCCCCCCCAAAAATTCAGAAGGTTCTAAGGGGCAAAACTTGAATTTGCTGTAGGCTGGCCGCCATTTATACACTACTTACACTTATGAGGTATTATAAACAACACAGGGATGATTTAAAGTGTAGGGAGGATGTGCATAAGTTATAAGCAAATACTGTGCCATTTCATATGAGAGACTGGAGCATCCTTGGGTATTGGTACTCATGGGAGTCCTGGGTCCCTGCAGATACTGGGCGACAACTGCTTGCCCTCTGCCCTTCACGGGACAGGCTTGTCCATGTGCTCCTTAGGGGTGGTTATCTGCTTGGTCCTCCCCAGCAGGAGGATTCATTCATTCGTTCATGCACACCTTCATCCCGCTAATGTTTAATGAGCACTGACTTCGTAAGAGGTTCCACCCCCTGGAGATGTTGGTGCCACAAAGGTATGAAAGATGTGTTTCCTCCTCAAGAAGAGCGGTCTGAACTAGCCATTCAGGCCCCCTCTGTCTCAGACTGGGGCTGCTGCTGCTGCTGCTAAGTTGCTTTAGTCGTGTCCGACTTTGTGCGACCCCATAGACGGCAGCTCACCAGGCTCCCCCATCTCTGGGATTCTCCAGGCAAGAACACTGGAGTGGGTTGCCATTTCCTTCTCCAATGCATGAAAGTGAAAAGTGAAAGTGAAGTGGCTCAGTCGTGTCTGACTCTTAGCGACCCCATGGACTGCAGCCTACCAGGCTCCTCTGTCCCTGGGATTTTCCAGGCAAGAGTACTGGAGTGGGGTGCCACTGGGGCCCTTCCTGCAATTCCCGCACTGTCCGCTGTCATCAAGCCTGGGGTCCCCAGGGGATCAACAGCATGCGATTGGTCTGAATTCAGCTTTTCCAAAGAGAGGCATTACCCTGGATGTGGAGTGGGTCCCATTCTCCTCTGAGGAGCTCAGAGACCTAGATGTTGCTGGACGGGGCAGCCTCGTGGGTCCCAGGCCCTGTCTCACCTACCGAGGAGTCCCTGAGGGCGTGAAATAGACCAGTCAAAGATCCCCCGGGGCCTCAGCCCCTCTCCAAAGCAGGTCTGACTTGGTTTACAAATGTTTCATGGAGTTGTTCATGCACAGATGGGGAGAATAGAGGGCCCAGAATTAATGACCCTATTTTGCAGGGAAAGTTCTCAAGAAGGTGCGGCGTGAGGGCTACGATCTGATAGGGGTTTGGTGCGCTCTGCCAGGACCGGCGGCCAGGACGGAGTTGGGGTGGGTGCAGGGGTTTCCAGCTGCCGCAGGCGGTCTTCCCACCGCCTGGAGGGGGGCTGCTCCTGGGGGCAGGTGGGCTTTAAAAATGTCCCGTCCTCCACCCAGTCCCGTCCCACATCCCACCTCCATTGTGGTCCAGAGGTCATCTGGGGCAGAGGTCATCTTCCTGAACGCCAGCGCCCTCCCCCCGCCCCGGACCAGGCACGGCCTTCATCATTCTCCTGTCTCCTGATGGGAGGAGCAATGAAATAAATGTGCCTCCGTCAGCCGTGTCTGCTCTTGGTGGGGTGAAGAGAGGCGCCCGTCTTCACGCACAGGCAGCGTCACTTGCGTAAAGAGACGCCCGGAGCCTGGGTTTCAGCGGTACCTCGGCCGGCTTGCTCACACGCCTCCCCTGCCCCGGGCCTGATGCAGGCGCCCTCTCTGCCCTGCACGCGCGCCCTCTCCGCCGCCTACACAGCACACGTGTCCCTCCGCGTTCACGTTTCTCCAGGACCCTGCCCGGCGCCGCGCTTCCGCCGCCGTCCTCACCTTGGGGCTTCGGGGTGGCCAGGCACGCCCGGCCGGGCTGCGCAGGGCGCGTTCGGGGCTTGCTCCCCGCGCAGCGGATGCCGCCGGGCATGGGGCTGGCTCGCACGTGCGGAGCCGCCTCCCCGGACCTCTGCTCACTCGAGGCTCTTCCTCTCCCCTGATGTTTGGGTTCAGTTACCTGCTCCGCGTTAGTTTCCCGGAGCGGCTGGAACAACAGAAGTGGAGCCTCTCCCAGTCCTGGGGGCTGAAGTCCAAGCTTCAGGTGTGGGCAGGGCGGGCTCCTCCTGAGGCCTCTCTGCTTTTCTCCCCGTGTCCTCAGAGCGTCACCCCTCCGCGTGCCTGTGTCCTGATCTCTTACAAGGACACCAGTCAGATTAGACCAGGGTCCACCCGCGTGACCTCAGTCATCTTAATCACCTCTTTTAAGGCCCCATCTCCAAATGCAGTCACATGCTGAAGTCCAGGGATTAGGACTCTGACATATGAATCGGGGTGGGGGTGTGTGCACAATTCAACCCATAACAAATTCTGAAAATAAATGAAATTGAAGCTATTACTTGAAGATAATCCTTAAGGCCAATAAATTAAAAAAAATTAATTTATTTGTTTTAATTGGAGGCTAATTACTTTACAATATTGTAGTGGGTTTTGCCATACATTGACATGAATCAGTCAGGGGTGTTCCCCATCCTGAACCCCCTCCCACCTCCCTCCCCATCCCATCAGTCAGGGTCATCCCAGTGCACCCTGTCTCATGTATCTAACCTGGACTGGTGATCTGTTTCACATATGATGATATACATGTTTCAAGGCTATTCTCTCAAATCATCCCAACCTCGCCTTCTCCCACAGAGTCCAAAAGTCTGTTCTTTACATCTGTGTCTGTTTTGCTGTCTCGCATATAAGATCATCGTTACCATCTTTCTAAATTCTATATATGTGTGTTAATATACTGTATTGGTGTTTTTCTTTCTGACTTAACTTCATTCTGTATAATAGGCTCCAGTTTCATCCACCTCATTAGAACTGATTAAAATGCGTTCTTTTAAATTGCTGAGTAATATTCCATTGTGTACATATACACAAAGGCCAATAAGTTAAAATCACTCAGATGGATACTTAGCATCTCATCATTCATGAAGTGCTGCATTTTGGAGAATTATTAGAAGGGTAACATTGAGCTCTATGTGCCCATAGAAGATATGGTCCAGAATGCTTAAAATGCCATTTTTTTTTTTTTAAAGATAAGAATGGATATAAGCATGACCTGAAGCAAGCCCATCGGAGGCAAGTCGACCTCCCAGCACCCTGTTGGGGCGTCTGGCCTCCAGTGACGGGGAAGCGGGTGAGCACACCTGGTACCTGGGTGGTAAGTGAGCATACGTGCTGCCTGGGAGGAGATGGGCAGGGAGGCGGCAGCCCTCCCCTCCGATCTTGGATGACGGGGACTTTGGCTGGGGGCCTGGGCGCCTGGTCTCCCGTCTTTCCTGCACCCCCACCTCCCGTCTGGCTGGCTGTGGAGTCCTGACCCTCTCCAGCAGGGAGGCTGAGTGGCATTGCCCCCAGCACTTCAGCTGGTCTCTGCCCCTCCTGGGCAACCAGGGGCCACTCACGGGTGGACCGATGCCCCTTCTCTCCACTCCTCGCAGAATGGCACTCCTCTTAATCCATTTTCAGTATTTCTGGACAATCAGCCCAGGTTTCATGTTGCCAAATTACAGCTACCCACTCCTCAGACTGGAATCCAGGAGTGTTTTTGTCCAGAACAGTCACCGAGTCCCAAGGAGTGAAAATCTTTTGAAGAGTAGTATCGGATACATTCTCTCAGCTGGCAACTGCCTATGTTTTATTTACAGCTTCGCATTTCCTTAGTTCCGAGGATAATGTTATTTTTGTCCTGAAAATTCAGCCTTCCTATTAATAACAAATGCAAACCCGTGGCCATATCCTGCCGCCGTTCCGTGCTCAGATCAATGGCAGGATGCTGCTTCTGCTGTATGTGTGTGTGTGTTTACTGAGAAAACATTTTGTTTCACTGTGTCTAGTACTCTTTAGGTATGATTTGTCCAGAGTGCTTGAAATGGGTCCTGATAGCTTTTCATCCCCCTGGTTTGGTTATCACCAAGCACAGATGACTCACAGGAATTTTACTCCAGTTTTTAGAGGCAGAATTTTGGAGGTTAAAGAAGATGTTAAGACTGTGGGCTTTCACAGCCTCATGGCAGAGATGAGGAGGAGGAAGGAAGAAACTTAGAGGCTGAAGGTCCTCTGTGAGTTAGCAGCATAGTCAGTGCTGGAACGCTGGGACCTTCTTCTGAGTGGGACATTCCCTCTTTGCTGATGCTTCCTTGACGAAAGCATGGATTCATGGAGTTGGCCACCCTGCAGCTTGGAGTCTGCTTTGTGGACCGTTCGTGATGTTAAGTGACGCAGAGCGAGGGCGTCGAGAGGGAATTGTTTGCATGACCTGGATTTCCGACCGCCTGGTCGTCCTGGTGGCGAATCGCAGTGCCTTCATTTTCCGATTGGTTCACCCAGAGTCACTTTTATTTGGTAATTGCCCAGCTGCCCGTGCTGTTATTGGTATTGGCGTCTCATGTGTGCACAGGGCTGGAACTGATTGGCTGAACTGCTGGATCAAGCCAGAAACATATAACCATACTTGAAGAATCCAATTAGACATTTAGGGAAATAGCAGTTCCCCCCCACCATGTCCCTCCCCCACCAAAGTCTCTCTTTGTACAGTTCAGATAGGAAGCAATCTTAGAACCGTCTGAAAATATGCACAAGCCCACCGCTGCTCCCTGGAGCTAGGGAGTATCGATCTTGCGCTGCTTCTATTGATTTAATGTCACGTCTGTGATTTAATCATGTTTTCTTTCCTCTCTGTTTGCAGTCTTTCTTCTATTGTCTGCCAGAAGCAGCCAAGGCCTTTCAGCCCCTGAGCTGGTCAAAATAACTTTGTTTTCTATTTGCATTGTTTTCAAGAAATGATTAAACCTCCCAGAGTGGGACATTGGTGGCTGGTGTTTCGAGGGGTGTATGATGTTGCGGGGCGCCCGAGTCTTGGCCTTGGAGTCCCAGCCGCAGAGCTGGTGGGGGTCTCAGCAACAGGGGCAGGGGCGGCTTCCCCTTCAGCTCCGAGGGAAGCGCTTGCTCCTTGGACGATGCCCTTCTCGCCCCTCCTCCTCCCCTGAGAGCCTAGGAGTTTGCCGCATCAGAGCCGGGCCACAAAAGCCATGGTTGAGATGGCCGCTCGCTTGGAATGAGGAGTGGTCCAAAGGGAGACTTTGGGATGTACTTTGTTTTAGAGTCGCTTTGATCACTAGGATGACTCTGTGCTCGGTGCCGGCATGGCACCCCCGAGGGGTGGCAGACACATGGGGGACCGCTGAGGGCAGTGTGGATGCCCTGGCTGTCTGTGGGTCCCAGCTGGCTGTCACCAAGTCATGCTGTCTGTCCCTGTCTGGGAAGAAGATCCCAAGACACGCAAGTACATGTTGTGTGGAGGGGATGAAAGTCTTCTCTGGAATGCCCCCAACTTGAGAGCTTTGCTTTAAGATTAAAAAAAAAAAAAAGGTGCTTTTTCCTTTTTTAGAGAAAGTTTTTCCTTTATTTTTTCAGAAGCGATAGACAGAGAGGGAGACAGGGAGAGGGGATGAGAGAGAGAGGCAGGGAGGGAGAAATAACTACCTGGTTCTAATCAGTGATCTCCATGAATGTTGGCAAGGACCAGCCTGGGGGTCCAGACCCTGGTGGGGTCCTCCTTCCCTGGGGCCAAGACTGAGGTTCCCTGGGCTCAGCGTCTGCCCTGACTGTGCTCAGGTCTCTGTCTCCCTTCAGGCTATACCCTCTTCCTTCCCCTCCTTCTTCATCCATGAAGATCAGGATGAAATGCTACCTCCAACTTGACTAAACGTTTTAGCCCCAAACTCGGGAGATAACAGAGGATGGAGGAGCCTGGCCTGCTGCTGTCCATGAGGTCGCAAAGAGTCGGACATGACTTAGCAACCCAAAAACAACAACTAAACCTTCTAGAAATTAAGAATCTCTTAATAAAACCAGGTGCCTGAAAGAAGGAATAAAAATGGCACTTACTGTTTAGTTAGTAGGGATGAAGCCCTGCATATTATTAAGTCCATGGGAGTGATCCTAGTAGTATCCATGAACGTTTGTAGGGTTCAGTTCATTCATTACCATACAGAAGAAGGTAAATAAATATGCCAGACATTCAAGAAGCTAAGAAAGGAACAACAACAAGAAGCATGAACACAAAGCAAGAAAAGCAGGGAAAGCAAATGACGTGTAGAAATTAACATGTTAGAAAGCAGAGGGGTAGCAAAAGGGGTTGTAAAGCCATAAGCTGGTTGTTTGGGAAGAAATGATAAAAATAAAGACATCCAAAAAATGAAATAAAAAGAAGTAAAATGTATAACATTAGAAAATACGAATGTATAGTATTAGAAAAGGAGATCTGAGCATGGAGATGCCGTTATTAAGAGTAAACCCGAGAGTGAATATGACCGTAATGTAATCCTCTGCTTGTAAATGTGTGGGGTTTTCACACACTGGTTTGTTTTCTGGGAGAATGCTGCTGCTGCTAAGTCACTTCAGTCATGTCCGACTCTGTGCGACCCCATAGATGGAAGCCAACCAGGCTCCCCCGTCCCTGGGATTCTCCAGGCAAGAACACGAGTGGGTTGCCATTTCCTTCTCCAATGCGTGAAAGTGAAGTTGCTCAGCCGTGTCCGACTCTTAGCGACTCCATGAACTGCAGTCTACCAGGCTCTGCCGTCCATGGGATTTTCCAGGCAAGAGTACTGGAGTGGGTGCCATTGCCTTCTCTGAGAGAAGAGAAGATTCTCTGGGAGAATACAGATACACAAAACAGGCTCAGTAAGAAGTCTAAAGCATGGATGGATTGATGTCCTGGGAATAAATTGTTCATGTTGTTAAAAGAGTTACTCCCAAACTGGAAACATAAGACTGAGTGTTTTAGCAGCAAATTCTTTTAAACTTCCAGGGAAGGGATAATTTTCTTTAATAGATTATTTTTTTTAGAGCAGTTTTAGGTCACAGCAAACCTGAAGGGGACGTGCAGAGATTTCCGACATACCCGCTGCCTGCATTTGTTGTTGTTCAGTCTAGCGACTCAGAGAGTCGTGTCTGACTCTTTGCTACCCCATGGACTGCATCATGCCAGGCTCCTCTGTCCTTCATTATCTCCCGGAATTTGCTCAAATTCACGTCCATTGAGTCATTGATGCCATCCAACCATCTCGTCCTCTGTTGTCCCCATCTCCTCCTGACTTCAGTCTTTCCAGCATCAGGGTATTTTCCGATGAGTCAGCTCTTCGCATCAGGTGGCCAAAGGATTGGAGCTTCAGTTTCAGTACTTCCGATGAATAGTCAGCGTTAATTTCCTTTAGGATTGACTGGTTTGCTCTTCTTGCAGTCCAAAGAACTCTCAAGAGTCTTCTCCAGCACCACAGTTCAAAAGCATTAACCGCTCATGCATTACCAACTTCCCCAACACCCAGCAGGTTTTTTTTTGTTTGTTTGTTTTTAACCAAGGTTGAATCTACATTGACATCATTATCACCCAAAGTTCATAGTTTACATCAGGGTTCACTCTGGTGTTGAACACTCTGTGGGTTTGCCCGTGTATCCATTATATCATATGGAGTGGTTCCACTGCCCTAAAAATCCTCTGTGCTTATCCACTTGTTCCCCTGCCCCCAATCCCTGGCCACCGTTCACCTCTTTGCTGTCTTCTGAGTTTTGCCTTTTCCAGGATGTCATGTGGTTGGGATCACAGTGTGTAACCTTTTGCAGACAGGCTTCTGTCGCTCAGTCATCAGCATTTAGATTTCTTCCATGTCTCTCTATGGTGTGACAGCTCATTTCTTTTTAGTGCTGAATAACGTTCCAATGGGCTTCCCTGGTGGCTCAGATGGTAAAGAATCTGCCTGTAATGCTGGAGACCTGGGTTTGATCCCTGGGTCAGGAAAATCCCCTGGAGCAGGAAATGGCAACCCATCCCAGTATGCTTGCCTGGAGAATCCATGGGCAGAGGAGCCTGGAGAGCTACAGTCCATGGGGTCACAAAGAGTCAGGCATGACTGAGTGATTTTCACACTTAGAAACTTTCCATTGTCTAGATACACCACAGTTTATTTATCCACTGAAGGACATCTTTGTTGCCTCCAGATTTTGGCAATTAAGAATAAAATGACTATAAACATTCACGTGCACATATTTTTGGGGACTGAGGTTTTCAGCTTCTGTGGGTAAATAACAAAGAGAATGATTGTTGGATTGTATGGTAAGAGTATGTTTACTTTTGTAAGAAATAAATTGAAAGAGAATAAATTGAAAATGTTACTGAGATTATTAAGAGAGGTTGTACTCAATAGGCTAGTTACAGTGCAAAACATTAACCAATAGGTGTTCTATCTGTTTGCAACAACTGGTTGGAAAATTTAAGGGGAGAAAATATCATATTCATTATAGTACATAAATTGTCTTGGAATAAATTTAAGAAGCATACAGAACTCCTATAACAAACAACCAAAACATTTTCACTTAATGAAATGGGAAGGTACGCCATGTTCCCAAATGTAAAAAATCATTATTATGAAGATATAGTTTTTTCATAATTAATTAAAAATAAAATATAACTCAAACAGAAACAGACTCACAGACATAGGAAAAAAAAAAACTTAGTGTTACCAGAGGGGAAAGTGAAGTGAAATGAAGGTCGCTCAGTTGTGTCCTACTCTTTGTGACCCCATGGACTGTAGCCCACTAGGCTTCTCTGTCCATGGGATTCTCCAGGCAAGAACACTGCGGTGGGTTGCCATTTCCTCCTCCAGGGGATTTTCCCAACCCAGGGATCAGATACAGGTCCCCTGCATTGCAGGCAGACTCCCCTTTTGCAGGCAGATTCTGCCTGCAAAAGGGGAGAGGGGAAGGGGTAGATTAGGATTATGAAATTAACAGATACAAACTACTATACATAGAAGAGATAAATGACAATCATTTATTGTATGGCACACAGAACTATATTCAACATCTTGTAATAACCTATAGTGGAAAATGATCTGAAAAAATATGTATGTACATAACTGAATATATATAGTTTCATATATGTAAAAAACTGGACCACTTTTGCTGAACTGAACACCTGAAACAATATTGTTTCAATTAAAGAAATATACCTGTACCTGTTTGCAACAACTGGCTGGAAAATTTATTAAAAATAAAAATACTTCAACTAAAAAATACGTCAATTAAAAAATAATTTATTTCAATTAAAAAAATATAATGTAATCTCAACCAAAATTGTGTAAGGATATTTTTGGAACTTGACCAAGTAATTCTAAATTAAAGGGATAACAAATAAGTGGGAATAGAGAAAGATTTTTAGAAAAGCATATCAATAGTATATTTGCTGTCCCAGATGAAAAGTATTGTGAAGACATATTGAATCCAACAGTGTGAAAATAGTAAATCAATAGGGAAAAAAACTGAGAAACAGATGCAATATTTAAAAATAATCTAGTATATAATAAAACGTGCATTTCACATTAGTGGGGAAAGAGTAAGTTACTCATGAAAGGTGCTGGGACATCATGTCGCTACTCAGAGAAGAAGAATTTGGGTTATACTTCCTATCAGACATCAAAATAGACTTCACGTGGATTAAATAATTCCCTGGGAGAAAAAAATGAATCGGGAAAAAACAGAGCAGCATTTATCTGGTCTTAGAAAGGAGAGGACCCTATAAAGGCAGAGACTGATAGGTTTGAGTATATTAAATTTTAAATATCTGCAAATTAAAAATAGCATTTCAAGTTAAAAATGCAAACAAAATATACTGGGAAAAATCCACGCATCACAGACAAAGAAGTAAAATTCTTAAGTACGAAAATTCCTATGAGGATCCATAAGAAAAAGTTGAACATCCAAGGAGAAAAGTGAGCAAATAACATCAATAGACTATTCATTGAAGCTAGACAAATTGCCGGTGAGAGTAAGTAAAGTATTCAACCCCACTAGCAGTTAAATAATTAACAGTGTAATTAAAACAATAGCTTTTAATGATCAAATTGGCAGAGATAAAATACTGAGATAACAACCAGCCCAGACTGGCAAAAGACTGAGGGACACAAAAACTCTTGTAGCCACATATGAGTAAATTGGTGCAATTTTCTGGAAGCACTTTTATTACTTTTAATCAAGCTTCTTAATGCTTACACCACTTGACCTAGCAATAAACCTCTCCTAGGAATTTATCCTAAAAATAATTTTTAAAAGTTGCATGCAATAATTTTTATTTCAATGTCATAAATTGTCCCAAAAGATTGGAGACAACATCAATAGCTAAAATGGGAGATTGCCCAATAAAAAAGCCCTATTTATATAATGTGATACCACAGTCATAAGTATGAAGAATATCTAACGAGTTGGAAAATTTGCATCATGTAGTAAGTGACAGAAAGGATGCTACTTGTAAGAAACCTAAGTCCAATAACGTAAAATAAACATCCTGTAGGTATAAGTCCTTAAAATAGTTATTGTTTGACTCTAGCTGGTGCAATTAGGGGAGATTGGAAGCTACCTTTGTGTAGCTTCCGAATTTTGTACAATGAACACGTATTACTTTTATAATTGGGGGGGGAGGCGGAGGGAGTACCGTGCGGCTGAAGGAAGGGCTCTGCAGACTTCGGGGAGGAAGGAAGTGTGTGAGAGGGCGCCGGGTACCTGGCGTGCCTTCAGGAGTCTGCGTCCACAGGACCAGCATCCAGAGGGGGGAAGCACGCTTGCAGGTGTATCCTTGGCATCTCTGCTGGGGGCCCTTGGAGGGGATGTCTTGTTGTCACGCTGTGTGTTATGCAGGCGCTAAATGCTGGCCCTCCCTTTCGGAAGAGGGGTTTCTGGGGTGGGGGACTTTGGGGGGGCATCCTTCCCCTGCCTCAGTTTCCAGCCCTGTTGTGGATCTGTTTTGGGCTCAGGGGAGCTGGCTAGTCCCCCTAGAGGGTGAGAGATGCCCTAGTTGAAATTTTTTAACCTTGGATCTTGTGAAGGGCTGGGATCCTAGGACATTGTTTAGTAGCTCCTCCTCCAGAGCTGCAGAAAGCCTGAGAAAGACCCGCTGAGTACTGCAGGCAGGAGAGGTCTGAGCTGAATGCCCCTCAGGGCAGGCACTCCTTGCTCCCCAGTTGCACGCTTTGAACAGAAGTGTCACACTTTCGGAGCTGAGTTTCTCAACATGGGGTTCAGGGATTCCGCGTCAGAATGGAACTGCTCGGAGGCGGGGGTATCTCTTCTTCAGCCCTGTCTCTCCTTGTCCCCAGCCCCTCCCCTGCCTCTCCCACCACGGCCTCCGCTCTGCCCTGAGCCTGGTGCTCCCAGCCCATCTCTCCTGTAACATGCATCTGAAGACTGCTGCTGTGTTTGTTTTGCCAGGTTATCTTTTACAGCACAAAGATAATAATAATAATTTAACGAATTTGCTGGGTGCTGACTTTGGGACTGGCATTGTGACATACATAATTATCTCAGCTAGAGAAAGTGTCTAAATTATTCTTATTTCTCAGGTGAGAAAACAGCGGTTCGGAGAGGTTAAGTAAGTTGTCTGCAGTAACATAGCTGCGTAATGATCAGTAGATTTGGGAGTGGCTCACAAAGCCCACCTTCTCTCTTCTGTCCCACACATTCTTCTTGGGACCTAGTCCAGCTTGCTTCAGTTGTTGTTTAGTTGCTAAATTGTGTCTGACTCTTTGTGACCCCATGGACTGCAGCACGCCAGGTTTCCCTGTCCTGCACTGTCTTCTGGAGTTTGCTCAAACTCATGTCCATTGAGTCAGTGATGCCATCCAACCATCTCACCCTCTGTTGTCCCCGTCTCCTCTTGCCCTCAGTCTTTCTCAGCATCAGGGTCTTTTCCAGTGGGTCAGCTCTTTGCATCAGGTGGCCAAAATATTGGAGCTTCAGCTTCAGCATCAGTCCTTCCAATGAATATTCAGGACTGATTTCCTTTAGGATGGACTGGTTTGACCTCCTTGCATTCCAAGGGACTCTCAAGAGTCTTCTCCAACACCACAGTTCAAAAGCATCAATTCTTCAGTGCTCAGCCTTCTTTATGGTCCAACTTTCACATCTGTACATTACTACTGGAAAAGCCATAGCTTTGACTATACGGACCTCTGTCAGCAAATTGATGTCTCTGCTTTTTAATACCTTGTCTAGGTTTGTCATATCTTTCCTTCCAAGGAGCAAGCATCTTTTAATTTCATGGCTACAGACACTGTCCACAGTGATTTTGGAGCCCAAGGAAATAAAGTCTGCCACTGTTTCTATTTTTTCCCCATCTATTTACCATGAAGTGATGGGACCGGATGCCATGATTCTAGTTTTCTGAATGTGCCTTGCTTCAGAGTTGGCCCCAAAAGTGTCCAGATCTGGACTCAATATGCTGAATTTGGTTCCAGCTGGAGTCTGAATATTAAATCCTATGGAGGTAGCCCCAACTCATGTTATTTTTATTGTATTTTTCAGATCTGTCACATTGGCAATACATGCTCTTGGTCTTCTTCACATGTACTAAATTACATCTCCTCCAGCTTACACCACATGGTTAGTTGAGTTTAGCATTTGTATTCATGTTGGATAAATTCCATCTTATTAGTTTTGCTATATATCTAGACTCTTTATTTAAATTTTTTTTTAATCCAGTCATTTGAATATTGTTGTTGTTCAGTTGCTAAGTTGTGTCCGACCCCTAGTGACCCCATGGACTGTAGCCTGCTAGGTTCCTCTGTCCATGAGATTTCCCAGGCAAGAATACTGGGTTGGGTTACCATTTTCTTCTTCAGGGGATCTTCCCGACCTAGGGATTGAACCCACATCTCCTGCACTGGCAGGCAGAATCTTTACCATGAGCCACTAGGGAGGCCCTTTGAATATTAAATGCATCTTAAAGTTTGCATCAGCCTCAAACCCAGGCCTCCCACGTGGCAGGTGAGAATTCTACCACTGAACCAGCAATGCCTCAGCGAGAGACTTGCTATATATCTAGACTCTTTATTTAATTTTTTTTGATGCAGTCTTTTGAATATTGTTGTTGTTTAGTTGCTGAGTTGTGTCTGACCCTTTGCGATCCCATGGACTGCTGGATTGAACCCACGTCTCCTGCAATGGCAGGCGGAATCTTTACCATGATCTACCAGGGAAGCCCTTTGAATGTTAGCTGCATCTTAAGGTTTGTATCAGCCTCAGATCAGCAGGTTGGCCTTTTCTATGTGGATTAGATGTGGAGGAGCCCAGCTCTGGGGGTGGGGGCTGGACACCATCTCCCTCCTCAGGAAATGGACCCCTCGCCGCCCGCCACTCAGCCCTGTCCTTACTCCTGGAATATGGCGAGACATGGCTGCAGGCGTGGACACCCTGGAAATGGTGCTGTTTAAAGCAATCCAGCACACAAGTGTGTTTAAACGAGATTTCTGAGCTTCTAACAGTAGACTCAAGAGAGGGTGCAAGGTAACCTCGTGAGGGGGTTTTGTACCTGTAGTTATCTGGGCCCAGGGCGCTTCCTCCTGGACCGAGTCTTCTCAGGGGGCTCTCCAGGCCGACTGCTCACCACTCTGGGGGTTTTGTGCCCTCACCAGCGTGTCCGCCCTTCTGTTGGTGCTTGCCGTCCTCTGCAGGCTCGCCACAGACGTCTGGTGGGTCGTGAGAACACCCGACCGCTGAGAGAGCGTGCCGCTCCCCGGAGAGTCTGGATCACACTCGCGTCTTCCCGGGACTGACTTCCCGCTTGGTGTGCAGGTCACATGGCCTGTAGTCACACCCCTGTAACACCACCGTGAAACGAGGAGGTGCTAAGGCCACACAGAACCGTCCCCGTGGTTCTGTCGAGAAGCGCCGCACGTTTATGTGCTGTTGAAGAGTATCCACTGGGGCGATTTCTGAAGAGTGGCCTGAACACGCTGATTGCGTCCTAAGTGAGCCCCACTGTTCTCCTGACCCCAGGAGTTCAGTTCTCACTCTGAGACCGAGCAGCTTGCAGGGCTGAGCTGTGGCCTTTCCGGGAGCCGGCTTACCTTGCAGTGTAACCTCACACGTTCTCCCGGCCCCCACTTCCTGCAGAGGCTCAGAGCTCCCTGCCTTGGACGGTGGTCCTGCCGGGGTCGTGTCCAGGCAGGGGTGGCGGTGTCCGCGACACCCAGGTGGTGAGTGACCGTCCGACACACGTGAGGGGGAGTGTCTGCTCTCTCACCTGGAGACGTGTTGATTTCCGCCCCTTGGAGACAATGTCTGGTGAGGGGCCCGGGTGGGAAGGAATATTCTCCGTGGACTCTGGGTGCGATTTGGGCGCCAGGAGAATTCTCGGTTCAGCCCATGCTTCGCCCCAGTCTCCGTGGCCGAGCACCTCAGAGGGGAGTGCGGCTCCCCTGGGTGTGGACCTAGCACCGCCCCCGGCTGGAGCACGTGGGAGACAGTGGGTCCCTTCCAGGCCTCCTGAGCCATTGTCTTCTCACCTCTTGGTGGGAGGGAATCATTTTAAAAGAGACGGCTTTCTTTTGAAACACACCCCCCAGGGGTCTCCAGGGGCAGCATGGCAGCTACGGGGGGCCCCCAGCCCCATGGGTGCTCACACGCAGTATGCTGGCCTCTGTACATCCTCCTCCTGGCAAACCAAGCCGCTTCTCACTCTTGGAGAAAGTGTCCTTACTGAAATCACAAATTCACAGGAACTCAGATCCAGATGGTAAAGAATTTGCCTGCAATGCAGGAGACGAGGGTTCGATCCCTGGGTTGGGAACATACCCCTGGAGAAGGGAATGGCAACCCACTCCAGTATTCTTGCCTGGAGAATCTTATGGACAGAGGAGCCTGGGGGGCCACAGTCCATGGGGTCGCAAGGAGTCAGACACGACTGAGTGACTCAGATCCAATTACAGTAAAAACATCAGCATCGTCCTTATGACAATGTTTCCCCCCAGAAGCCTGGAGAAGGGCAGACCCTGCTCCCAGCTGTGTCACGGGTGCTGGCCCCCGTTGGAGAGAGCCGGGAGGCAGGCTCGGCCTCCTGTCTGAGCCAAGGCGGCTGAGCCACCTTCCCGAGCAGCTGTCCTGGGCTCTCAGGCACCTCCCTTCCCGGTCTGGCTGGGAGACCAGTGGGGAACTGATAGCCGGACTGCGCATGGTTAGGAGCAGGCCAGGCCACGGGGCAGGGTCGGGGGCTCACCATGGGGGGCTGGGGTCAAGCAGGGGCTCCTGGAGAAGGGGGCAGATGCCGAAGTGCTCTTCTGGGGGAAAGGCCAGAGGCCCCAGACGCCAGCGTCCTGGTGTGAGCACTGCCTTTCACCGGGTGAGATCAGCGCATGGCTGGGTCACCGCCTCCGTGGACCTGCTGTCCCACTGCTTCTGGTGCTGAGCCTGAGTCCTGCGTTTACGGCCACCAGGCCCCCCGACCTTGCAAGCTGGCTGACCTGCCGAGGCCTCCCTCTGGCCTGCCCGTCTCACCTGGTGGCGGTTACGGAAAGCAACGCAAGAGGCAAAGCGTGAACTGAGTGGGAGGCGTTTGTCATCGGTCAGAGAGGCCAGTGGCGGGGCGCCCTTCTAGGCCGGGCAAGTCGGCTGACGAGAAGGCCGGGCTCTTCCAGGTCAGCAACGGCTCCAGGAGGGATGGGGGCCCGTGTGGGAGACTCGTGCAGGGTCTCAGACGGAAGGATCTTTACAGGAGGATTCATGTTCCTAACGTGAATCAGACTTGCGACAGGGGGAAGGAGACTTCTAAACCCAGTGATCCTGGGACAATCTTGTAACCACTCAGGAGCTAATCTAATGGCAGCCCACTCCAGGATTCTTGCCTGGAGAATCCCACGGACAGAGGAGCCTGCCGGGTTATAGTCCACGGGGTTGCAAGAGTTGGACACGACTTAGCGACTAAGCCACCACCACCAGGAGCTCAGGACCTGAGGTCTCGAGCAGGTGGGGACCATGGTGGATCTCCCTCCATGGTGACCTCACTTTGCATATAATAACCGCAAATGCCCCCCAAAACCCTGAGGCTTCCCAGGTGGTTGTAGTGCTAAAGAACTTGCCTGCCGATGCAGGAGGCCCAAGAGATGTGGGTTCCCCTCCTGGGTCGGGAAGATCCCCTGGAGGAGGGCATGACAACTCACTCTAGTTTTCTTGCCTGGAGAACCCCACGGATAGAGGAGGCTGGGGGGCTATAGTCCACGGGGTCACAGAGTCAGACACGACTGAGGCAACTGAGCATGCATGCAACCCCAAATGCCTTATTCACGGGGCTTCCACTTTTCATGGGAACTTTTTGCTGTGAAACGTAAAGCATGCAGGCAAGTGCATGATCAATAATGACTAGGGTAATGAAGGTCATATGCAACAGCATGACCCCCAGTAAACTCGAGAAACAGAACAGAGCTGTCTCCCCAGGGGTTCCCCTACTTACTCCTCACTTGGTTTGGTGAGTGTCCGGCTATCCGTGCACCTTCTTGGTTCAGTTCAGTTGCTCCATCGTGTCCGACTCTTTGTGACGCCATGGACTGCAGCACGCCAGGCCTCCCTGTCCATCACCAACTCCTGGAGCTTGTTCAGACTCATGTCCATCGAGTCAGTGATGCCATCCAGCCATCTCATCCTTCTTACTGCTGTAGAATATTCTGGTAACAAGAACGAACAAATCAGATCTACAAGCAATAACACGGATTAATCTTAAAACATGACGATGAACAAACGAAACAAGAGTCGGAAGAACGGATACAGAGGAATCCTCTGGTGTAACGTTCACAGAGAGGCAACCTTTGGGCCCGATGGAGGGAGAGGACCCCCCAACCTCCCCCAACTGCCCCCCCCCCGCTGCCCAGGCCTCCAGGTGAAGCTGCTCAGGGCTTGGGGTCCACGTTTCCTAATTGGTAACAAAACTGTCCCAGGAAAACTAGGTTTTCAAGCCTCTCCCTTCTTGTTTGGCGGAAGAACATGGTGTAGCAAACACACCACTGGCTTGGAGAGGGTTCTAAAGGGGGGTGTGCCCACTTAGGGATCCACACTCACGCGGAGGCAGCCAGACCTCACGGTGGTGTCGGCGCCCACGGGGAGGGGGTGGGGGTCGCTGGGCCGAGAGGCGGCTGCGGCGGAAGGGTCTCCGGAGCGGTCCTGGCAGCAGGACCACTGCTTGGCTTGGGCTCAGTCCCACACTAACTCCTGGCCCTCGAGGGGATGGGGGGCACCGACCAGGGGAGATGCCTGCGGCTCTGGGAGAGAAAGAGGGGAGCTGTGAGCGCGGGAAGGAGGCTGAGGCAGCCGCCTCCCTGGGGTCCTGTCCACCTCTTGGCGCCCCGCCCGCTGGCCTCCCACCGCCTTCGGGATGCCGCTGCACTTCCGGGCGGGCCGGCCCACGCAGCGCGGGGTCCCTTTCTCTCGGAGTGTTCCCTCCCCGGCGCTGCCCTCTGCTCGGGGCTGCTCCACAGAACCTCTTTGTTCTGCAGGGCCCGTTCTCTGTCCACCACTGTGCACACGGGACAAAGAGGCCTGAGTCACCGCTGACCGTGCGGCCCTGGCCTGCCCTCCCCTTCCAGAAGCGCTGAGCTCATCCCCCAGCCCTCGTGCAGGGCTCTGGGCTCTGGGGCTCGGCTTCCCTTTCCAGTCCCTGCTCCCGTCCCCATCCCGCCTTCCTTGTTGCTCTCCCCTGCCTCCTTCTCTTAGGTGTTGGAGGAGGTGACGAAGGAGGTGAGCAGGGAGACCTGTCTCATGAGCACCCTTGACGAAGGACCCCCGATCCTAAAGAGAAAGATGGGACCAGTGAGGACACACGGCTCAGGGGGAAGAGGGACCCCAGGAAGGTGGGCGCTCAGGTCAGCGACCAGACTCTGCTCCCACCAGGCCCATGGAGTGGGGTGGGCATGTCCCTGCCAGGCCAGGCTAGGGTAGTGTAGGAGCCAGATAGCTGGGGGGTGGGGTGGGGGAGTCCTCTGGGTTCTCGGGAGGGGACTAGGCTGAGGGACCCCGAGTCCTTCCCCTGCTCAGATTCCGAGCATCTCGCCTCGTGGGGAGGGCTCTCTGGGAGGAGCCGCGTCAGGGCTTCTGCTGTGTGGCCTCGGTTCCGCTGTGTTAGTTTCAGGCGTGCGGCCCGCCAGTCAGCATGTCCGTGCGCTTGCTATGTCTTAGGATCCTTTTCTCATGCTCCTCAGGGTATTGAGCAGCGTCCCCTGTGTTGTCATTGCATCGCCAGCCCGAGCAGAGGCCGGCAGCGCCCTCCCCGCTTCGCTCCGCTGCCCGTCGACTTAGTGACGCTGGACGAGGAGGAAGGCTCCTCTGCCAGAGGTGATCGTCGCGATCTCGCGTCTTACTTCTTTGGAGGACAGCTTTTGAAGCATGTGAACCTGAGTTTCCACGTTTATTGAACAAGCAGTCTCTCATGTTTGGTGACTGGTTCTAACTTGTTGGCACCCGGGAACTCAGATCCCGTCCCTCTTCTCTTTGGGACTGCGTGGTGCCAACACTGGGGTGACTTTTCCTGGCAGATCTTTGAAGACGAAAGTTCACATTAAAGTGATGGAGGGGGCACGGGGTGGGAGGGTGCTGGCTGTCTGTGGGGTGTCCTAACGAAAGACCCTGGGGGCCGGCGGGCATGCTTTTCTGGAGGCCCCAGTTACACCACGGGAGAAGGACAATGTGCCTCTTCACTAGGGCAGCTCTCGGTGGACAAGAAAGCACTCTGATGCTGAGTCGGACGGCATTGCCTACTTTACGGGGATGAAACGGACAGTGGGAAAGTTAAACAGGCTGGCAAGCTCATGCCAGTTTGCCTGATGCTCTTGGTTTTTAGCACGGAGAAGGCCTGCCTCTAGGGAAACCTGCTGGTCCAGGGATGACCAGAGACTGTTCCAGGACAGGCTGGGGCTTGAACTCGAGTCCCTGAACTTGAGGCCCACTCACGACGGAGGCGCTGGTCTGGGAGCTGCTCTGTGCTGACCGCCGGTTGTGAACAGTCATCGCATTGTCTGTCCTTCTGCTCAGCAGACGAGCACTCCCAGTGTGGGATCGGTGGTTTCTGGGTCCAGCTGGGACCCTGAGCCCCGTCCTGAATGCACGCTTGCCAGTCCTGGCCCTACTGTGTGTGCGTGGGCAGTGGGGCCTACCCTGTTTCCCCGAGCGGGGGCCGCAGAGGGTGACAACACCTGAGGACCCACCCTTGCCCTGAGCCCCCCAGGGTGATGGGGAAGAGGATGGAAGGGGGTACCTGCCCCTTCACCAGGTGGCCACCTCACATGGCCTGGCTCCGCCCTCTCCCAGGAGCTGGTCTGAGCGGACCCAATGGCTTCACCAGCCCCAACCTGAACCCAAACCCTACCCGCCTGTCTGGACCCTGGGGGCATAGGGTGGGCCTGCCCAGGGCTGGGTTTGGGCTGAGGACGCCTTGTGCTGCCTGCTCCGGGAGCTGTTCTCAGCTGCAAGGGCTCTTTTGTCAGCCTCCTGCCACCTATCTGTGACACCGTGGGGTCGGGGGCAGAGGGAGCCGGCGGGCTGGTGGCCAGGTGACCTCATGGGACCCTTAAGACAAAGCCAGGCAGGGAGCAGAGAGGCCGCGAGGCAAAGGCACGCACGGAGCACAGGCACGAGAGTCCGAGGAGGCTCAGAGTTGGTGTGGGAACCTGTGGTTCCCCGGGAAGCCCGGAAAACGGTGGGTCTCCAGGTGGAGCTTTCTGATGCCTTTCAACAGCTTCTTAAGACAGAATTGCCCAATCCCCACGGCCTGAGTGGAATCTTAGGAGGGCCAGGCACATCCCTGGGTTCTTCTAGAAGGTTCCTTCAAAGGAGCTGCTCCAGACCCTCCCTCAAGGATGCATCTACAGGCCAGGAGGCCACTTGTGCCCCCGTGGGGCCCGTTAGGGGTTGTCTGTCCTCCCCCAGCCCTGCAGCTTTCTCTGAAGATGCCAAAAAGCAGGTGTATTTAGCAGCACCCCCTGCCCTCCGCTCCGGGAATAGCTGAGAAGCTAAGTTCTGTGAGGGTCTCTGTTTGGGCGCCTACATTGTGTCAAAATGCCAGAGTCCGTGATGATAGCCACTTTTCTACTTTTCCCCTTAGAAGCGCCTGTGGACTTTTTTGCTTCCACCAGGTCGGAGAAGAGACCTATGACTCCAAGACCTGTCACGATCCTGGGCAGGTGGCGATGGAGTTGAGTTGGGACGGCTACCACCTTTCCCTCCAGGAAGGAAGGGGTTGGGGGATCAGGGTCAAACGACTGTCGAAAAACGTTAGTGGAGATGCTCCCCATCCATGCTGGGGCCTCCGTGACATCAGGGCCGCTCCCCTCCTTTCAGCTCATTCTGCAAGCAATGTCCTTCTCACGGTTTGCCCAGGGCCCTGGTCTCCACGTCTTTGCACGTTTTGCTGGTTGTTCCCTCTGTTTCCAACGGTCCCCAGGTGTAGTGAAGTGCGGTACCCAGGTCCCAGGTTTCAGAATGCGGTGCTGGGCCGTGTGCAGAGAGCACCCACTGGATCAAGTCCACGGAGGTGCCCAATACAGGGCTGTTGGCTGGAGCTCACTGTCCATGAACCAATGGGATGCACTCAGTACGCTGTCTTTAAACAGAAACACGCAAAACAAGTGCACATGTTGATCAGTTGGCAAAATGTGAAGCCTGAGGCTCGTGGGTACCCAGACCTGTGTTTCCTGGGATCCACGGCCCAGTTCCTGACATCTCAGTGCTTGTGGACTTTATAAAACACAGCTTCCACGATGAGCGGGCTGACTGGGTCGTACCTCCCCAGAGACGCCGGCTGGGCTTGGGGGCGCCCCGAGGCCCCTTGCCTGGAGCCCAGCTGCGGCCGCCTCTTCTTCCGGGGCCGGCTGAGCCGGTGGGCTTTCGAACAAGCACCTCTTTATTGCCGTGGTTCCTGGGCCACGATGGCATTTGTTTGTGATGAGAAAATAAGCCTTTGCTTTGCGTGGCCTTGCCGGTTGATGCCACGGTGCTGACTTCTGCCCCTGAGGCTGTCACCTTTACGTGGGTGGGATGGGGGACTTCCTGCTGGTCAGGCAATCTCAAAGGGCACTGTGTGACCTTCCAGGCCCGACAACAAAAGGATTTTCATCTGGCGGAGCATTGCTCGCCCTGTGGCTGCCTGGCGTGGTCACATTGTCGGTGACCTTCAGGACAGGACCGCTTGGAAGTCGGGTACAGGAGCCCACTTTCTCCCAGGACAATGGAACCTCGAGTGCCAGCCATTCTGAGCGCCCGGCCTGGCCATCTGTCCCGTTCAGAATAGTAGGCGTCCGAAATAGACGACGCTGCAACAAGTGAGCCTTGAAACCTCGACTCTCAGCGGGCCGGGGCCGGCAACCGCCCTCGGGCTCTCTCCCGGGATGTGTTGCGAGGGCGTGGGGGTCTGGGGGGCTCCTGGCCCCAGGGGCCACACCCCTACATTCTGGAAGCCCCAGCGGATCCTGGATCTGGCCTGTCTGACCTCTCCTGGATGGATGGCAGGGCAGTGAGTAAAGTCTCACCCCCACGCGACAGAACTCGGGCGGGGCGGCTGGAATGTCACGCAGTAGAGAGGAATGTAGCGGGTTCCACAGCCGGACACACACAGGCAGGGCCTTGTGGGGCCGAGGCAGACCTTGTGGAGCCGAGGCAGACCTTGTGGAGGACCGTGGGGGCGGGCGAGGCCGCAAGAAGGGCTCTCCTCCCCCCAGGAGAGGCACTGACTGCCCGTTCCCCGGGTATCCAGGGTGTGCCTCCCACCGCCCACCACGGGCAGGGTGGCCTTCACGCCTAAGTCACCTGGAGACTGTTTTGTCTCCCGATGGACCCCCAGCGACACGTGGCACATGGACGCTGGGGTTTACGGCTCAGCTGCTCGGCCTCAGAGACGCTCGGCTCATCTCTCGGCCTTGGTGTCCTTGTCTGTGAAATGGGTGCTGGACGCTGACCTTGCAGAGTGGGGGGTCGCTCCTGCCGCCTGGCCGGAGGCCCACGTCCAGAGCGGGGCTGCCTGCGCAGGGCGCTGCCTCTGCTGACGGACTCGAGCCTGGTTACCAGCCAGGGGTCCCGGGAGAGGGCAGGGTGCAGGCCCCCCGCCCCGGCTCAGGTGTTGAAACCTCTCCTGCGACTTGTTCCTCGCAGCGTGGAAAGTAGCCGCGAGGTGCTGGTGGGGCGGCTCAGGCCAGTGGGGTGGCAGGCTGCCCCGCACGGCCCTGCGGGTGCCTGAGGGGAGCCCAGAGGACAGGGCCCGGCGGGTGGCTTGTGGGCGGCAGGGCTGCGCGGGGACCCATGGCCCTGGGACTCAGTCCCAGGCTCCCTTGGCGGGCGCGGTGCTGAGGGCCGCTCCTTGCAGGCCCTGGGGGAAGAACTGGTGCTCTGGGAGGCGGGGAGGTGGCTAGGCGCCCAGGGAGGTGGCTCTGAGCAGGCCGGGGGTGGGGGAGGTCCCTGAAGGCTCCTGTGGCCCCACTGATGCTGTGACCTGTAGTGACTGTGGACGGGACCAGCTAGGGGACCCGTAACTTCTGGACCCACCTCAGAGTGGACCAGGGTCTGGCTGGGCAGGTGGGGGACAGCCAACAGGTGAGGAAGAAAGCTGACTGCTTCAACCTGACCCCTGGGTTGGCCCCCGAAGCCCCTCGCATCACCCAGAATGAGGGGAAGAGGCTGGGGAGGGCCTTTGACTGGTTGACTGACCCACTCACTCTTACCTGAGATATGTGTGAGCATCTGTGTTCCGTGTGGTAGGTAATGGGGCTCCAGAATGGAAGGGGAGACAAAAAACCTTTCCGGCAGGAGGTCAAATCTCCAGAGGAGAGAAGTGGCAGACACGTGAGAAGACATGGCTGCTCCTGGTGGCGTCTGCTGTGGATGAGACCAGGCAGGGGGCAGGACACGGACCCGGGGGCTGTGCCAAAGCAGGCGGGGCCCAGGGGCACCCCCGGGGCTGGTGGGGAAGGGCCCGGAGCCGAGGGGGCCCCGAGCAAGCTGTCGCTCAGGCCGACCTGGGCCATGGGCCCGAGGCCCCGGAACTCGTCTGGTCACCTGTGGGGAACTTGCAGGTCACATGGTACTGGGGTGCTGGTGGAGCAGGGCGCCTGCCTGGGCGGCTGGGTCCTCAGCAAAGGGGGCGCGTGGGGCCAGCATGCCTCCCCCCATTGACAGGAGGTGGCGATGACCCGCGGTCAGGAGGACTCAGCCCTGCCGGGTGCTTGCGTCTCCCGTGATGCTAGGCGTGCGTGTCTCAGGGCTACAGATGGGGAGACTGAGGCTCAGGGCGGTGGCCATAAGCGGTCACAAAGCGCTGACCGCGAAGCTGGGCCGGGAGGCGTCCAGGATCTTCGGCTCCAGCCACCAGTCCCCTCGGTCCCTGCAGCCAAGGTGTTGGAGGCCCAGGGCTCTCCCAGGCAAGCCTTGAGGTGGGGGTCCCGACACTTGGGTGCCCTGCCCCGGGGTTGTAGGTGGGGGCGGGCACTCGGCACAGCCCCTCCGCCCGGGGTTGGGTCAGTTATAAAAATACCCGGCCTGGGCTTCTGGCGTCCTGTCCTTGCAGTATTGGATTGCATGGTTATAGCTCTGTGGACAGGCCCTGATGGGCCACAAGACGTCAAGAGGCAACACCGAGATGAATGCTCTCCTTAAAGCCCTGTTCTGACTTTGACCTTGCAGGGCAGCCAGGGCCCAGCTGCCTTGCTCCTCCAGAATTTCGAAAAAATTAACTCCTTATTCTCATCTCGATAGTTTGCCAACTTTGTTTGTTTTTATCTTGAGTTCAAATGTTTTGGAGAGGGGGCAGGAGGGAGCGAAGGGGAGGGGGAGGGGATGTGGGAGAGGGGATGGGGAGAGGTGGAGGAAGGTGATGGGGAGGAGGAAGGTGATAGGGGAGGAGGGAGGGGAGGAGGGAGGTGATAGGGGAGGAGGGAGGGGAGGAGGGAAGTGATGGAGGAGGGGAGGGGAGGGGAAGAGGAGGGGAGGAGGGAGGAGAAGAGAAAGAGGAGGGGGAGTGGAGGAGGGGAGGGAGGGGGAAGGGAGAGGAGGGGAGGAGGTAGGAGAGGAGGGAGAGGAGGAGGGAGGTGATGGGGGAGGGGAGGAAGAGGGGAGGAGGAGAGGAGTGGAGGGGAGGAGGGAGGTGATGGGGGAGGGGAGGGAGAGGGGAGGAGGAAGAGGATGGGGAGCAGAGGGATGGGGAGGGGGAGGAGCACATGGGAGGAGGGACCACGCCTGCTCCCCAGTCCCCACCCTACTCCCCGATGTCCAGCCAGCTTGGGGACACGGTGTCTGGGATCCCAGATGTCCGGGTGCCCTCGGGCCCCCACAGCAGTCTCTTTCTCCCCCACCATGGATTCGGGAGCGTCATGTCTCTCTCGCCGCAGCCGTGTGTCCTGCGTGCTCCTGCTCTCCGTCCTCTGTCCCTCCTCTCCCGCCTCCTCCCTCGGGTTTCGTTTCCTGCCCCCAGGCCCGGAGGGGAGACCCTCCCACCTACTCGGTCAAGATCCCCAGGTGTCCTGAGGTGGGGCGGGGCTGCGCTTGGAGGGGCTTTTCCCAACAGTGCCTGTCGGGGGTGGGGGTGCCTTCCAGCAGCCTCTGCCTGCCCGTGGGGTTCACCTCTGGGCCCCTGATGACCCTGCAGGAAGAGGTGGGACTGCAGGGGCTCCGGGGGTAGGACGCCAGCCAGAGGCCGTGCTGGCCGCTCCTGCTGCCACCGAGCCCTTGGTGCCATCCTGGGTCAGTGGAGAGCAGGGGGGAGCTGGGGGCAGCTCCTTGGCGAGGGTCCTGCCATCCAGCTTGTTCCTGACTCTGCCCCTTGTGAGCGTGTGTATCGGGGAGCCGAGTGTTGAACTTTAGGGGACGTGGAGTCCTGTCTCCTGAGGGCTCGGGTGATGCTTGGAGTGGCCAATGGTGCTGGTCCCTGCCGCCCAACACCTTGCAAAGGAGAGGAACGGGAGTCCGGGGATGCGGTGGGCAGAGGCCTGCCTCTGGGGACCCGGGCAGAACAGAGGAGGCCGGAGGGCAGGAGAGAGGGCCCGAATCTGGTGCCTTACCCCGTGTTTAAAAAACAGTGGCAATCCCCAGGTACGAGCTCGTGAACGCCGGAAAGGAGGCGGGGGTGTGGGGTGCGAGGTTCGCTTCCACACTGTTGGAAAAGGCTGTGCCAGCCCAAGACAGTCGTAAAGGAAATCAGCCCTGGACATTCACTGAAGGACTGATGCTGAAGCTGAAACTCCAATAAAAATGTTGGTTACCTGATGCGAAGAGCTGACTTATGGAAAAGACCCCAATGCTGGGAAAGATTAAAGGTGGGAGGAGAAGGGGATGACAGAGGATGAGACGGTTGGATGGCATCACCAACTCAATGGACGTGAGTTTGGGCAAGCTCCAAGAGATGGTGAGGGACAGGGAAGCCTGGTTGCGGTCCATGGGGTCACAAAGTCACGACTGAAGAACAACAGCAAGCCCAAGACGAGTGTTCCCCGAGCCCCTGCCCTCCCGTTTGGCCAGACACTGGGATCGGTGTTGTTCTCTTGGCAGTGGCTTTCCTGGTACGAACTACAGTGAAGTGAGCTGCAAGGTGACGAGGGCACAGAGGCAGCCCGAGGTCGGGGGCAGAGGACCCCCAGCCCAGACTCCCCGCTTGTGCTCCATGTGAGAAGCATGTCTGCTAGACAGAACACGCTCACTTTCTCTTGAAAACCACGCTCTGTCCCCTGGAGGAAGTACTGTGGCCCTTCAGCGACGCTCCTGAAAGGAAGACGAATACTGTGAAGCTTCACGTGCCCTGGGCTGCGGGGCCAAACAGACATCCAGCCACTGGCGTTAGTGTGGGGGCCGGGGGCTGTGGCTGGCACCCATGTGCCCACCTGGCCCGGTCGTCAGCTTCCTTGGGTGTGGAGAAATCTCTCCTGCCCTGAGCCGGAGGCTGGGTTCTGAGAGGGACCTGATTTGCACTGGGTGTCCTCACTGCCAAAAGATACCTCGGGTCAAACCCTTTCAGGGGTCCCCCCAACCTCGGAAATCCCAGATTTTCTACATTCATGATGGGAGCCGAGAACCTAAATCAGTCATCATTTTAGAAACCAGACTACTAGAGACTCGGTTGACTCGGTTTGACCTGACAGCTTGTGTGTCTGACCGCTGTGGCCCTGCGCACAGTAGGTCCTCAGCATTCGGGCTGGAAACCAAGAGGAGCTGAGGTTTGAGGGAAGGTGGCGGGTGGGGGGGAGTTGGGAAGGAGGGAGAGAAGGTGGGTTTCATTTCCTGCCATTCCACGTCTGGAGCACAAGCATCAGTAGTCGAGTCAAAGGGACCCGCTGTCTACCTCAAACCCTTCTTTCTGAAATCTGCAGCAGCGTGGCCCAGGTTGCAGCTGTGGCTCCCAGGGGACGGTGGAGACCCTGGTGTGAACAGGGCTCTCTCACAAACGGGGAGGAAGAAGCTGGCGGGCAGCCCTGGATGATCCGACGCCTGGCGTTTCAGGGTCGAGGGACCGATGAGCCACCGACGGAGGCGCCGATGGGAGCCTGTGACCCCTCCCCGCCACGGAGCTCCGTGTCCAAGGGCACACCTGCCGTGGTGACCAGCCCTCCCAGCTGCAGGGTGGAAGGGCGCTCTAGAGATGTGCATGCCGGTCCCCCTGCCTAGCTGACCGCGTCCGCTGCGGGGGCCGTTGTCGCGGATTCCAGGCCCCACCATTGACATCAGCATTTGCAGCCCGTTCAGATGATGCTGGGACATCTGGGGACCAGGACAGGGCCTCTGAGCTTGTCCAACAGCCTCATCTGGTGGGCGGAGGGGCTGAGGCCGGGGGCGGGTAGGTGGTGAGACCAGAGTGTCTCACACCTGCCCAGTGTCCCAGACTGGGCAGTGCCCAGGAGTGTCCCACAGACTCCTGCCTGCTTGTTCTCTGGATCCTCCGTGATTCCCGTGGCAGCTGGTTTGCAGCGAGCTCCAGGGGGCTCCGGTGCACGATGTGGGTGCTGGGGAGGGTCAGACAGGAAGTGAGGCAGGTACACTTGCTCCTACCTGAGACCCGAGGAAGCTGAGCCCTGGCCTGGCTCAGCCGAGGTCCCCCGTGCACAGAGCCGGACGCCAGGGAACGCCAAGCCGTCAGGTGCTGCCACCTGTTGGATCCACCAGCTGTCCAAGGAGGGTGTGCCCAGAGGCCGATGGAAAGGCTCGGAAACCCACGGTGCGCTTGCCTCCCCCGGCACAGTGGGTCTGCCCTGGATTGCTCCGTGGTGACCCACAGCTCGTGGCCACTGCATCTGGGAGTGGCCACACCCCACAGGGCTCCATATGGAAGCCTCTGGTGGGGGCGTCCTGGCCTGTGGCCTTGGATGTGCGTGTGCTGGGCTGGATGCAGCAGATATGGTAGTAATACTTGATTTCCAGGAAGTGTGGGTCTGTCTTGGGTCTGAGATTTTGGACCAAAGAGCTTTTTAGAGGATTTGGAGCTAAGAACCCCCAGACTCTAAGGCCCCCGTGATCAGGTCCCCCTGCACATCCCCAGCCCTGGGGTGACGCGTCACATTCCTATTCGGAGGCACACCCCATTGAGTCCTTTGGGTTTATCTGGGACTCGTTCATTCATCCACTAGTTTATTTGTTCAGAAATGTTCACAGGATGCTTGCTATGTCCCAGTACTGCGGAGCTTCTGATGACAGGAACAGAGCTGAAGTCTCCAACCCCGTCGGGCCTCTTTCAAAACTTCCCGGTCCCAACTCGGAAAGATCCAGCTCCGAGGTTAGCAGAAAGTTGTGCTGGCGCTGTGTCAGTTGTCACCTTTCACCCGAGTTGCTTGTGTCTGCCCCTGAAGACAGAGAAGGCGCATCTTTGATGTCCCGACAGGTGGGTGTAGGGATGGGTGGAGGTGGCTGGGTGGACCTTCGGAAAACTCTCTTTGAAAAAATCGATATGACTTCATACCTCACCATGTGCACATATTATCATTAGTAATTATTGGGAAAGAGAGAAAACAGAAATCTTTATTTTTTAATGGGGCATGATTAAACTTTAATGACCAGTGACCTCACGAAATGAATGCCATGCAATGCAATTTGCTCATCTCTGCTTGTGCATACCTTCTGGGTATTAGAAAATTACATAATTAAGTATAGATTACCACAGGCATGTCATTACACATTTTATTATTCCTTAGAGACTTAGTAGTAATACTCTGTATTTATATGTGCTTTTCAACAGATTATCTCCAATCACTTTACAAATATTATCTCATTAATCCTTTGCAATAGTTTCATGAATTTCTCTATTTAATGGATTAAAAAACCACAACCTTCAGCAATTAAGTGACAAGCTGAACATCACACACTCCACTCGTCTACCAGGGAAAAGGCGGCTTCACCTGCTATACCCACCTGGAGAGGGTGTGTTCTCATTAAGTCAGAACCGAAGGTAAAAAAATTATTTCCAAGTGCTCAGGAAAATAAGTAGAAGTAGAGTTGTTCATCGTAGAACAATCATGGCGGCTGATTCTTCAGCATCCTTCATCACTGAAGTTCTGGAAGAAGATTGTAGATGGAGCTTTCAAAAAGAGTTTTTTTTTTTTTTAATATATATATATGTATATATGCTGCTGCTAAGTCACTTCAGTTGTGTCCAACTCTGTGTGATCCCATAGACGGCAGCCCACCAGGCTCCCCCGTCCCTGGGATTCTCCAAGCAAGAGCACTGGAGTGGGTTGCCATTTCCTTCTCCAATGCGTGAAAGTGAAAAGTGAAAGTGAAGTCGCTCAGTCGTGTCCGACTCTTAGCAACCCCATGGACTGCAGCCTACCAGGCTCCTCCATCCACGGGATTTTCCAGGCAAGAGGACTGGAGTGGGGTGCCATTGCCTTCTCTGGCAACATACACACATCCAAATCAGGGGATGGGAGCAGGAACCCATTTGTTTCATATCCACTTACAAACAGCTTTGTTACTTGTGTTTGTGGATAATGGAGTAGAAGTTACCCTCATGGAGCAAGATGGCACCCACGGACATCAGACGGTGCCCACGGACATCAGATGGTACCCAAGGACATCAGATGGCGCCCAGTAGCATCAGAATCGATTTCCGGGCTCTTTTGGAGAGAGCTTTCTTGGGCGGTTTGGGCCTCGTTTCGGGGGTCCGTGTGCATTCTGCTCATCACCGCCATCCTTTGGGGGCTTTGGGGGACGGAGCCCTGCTGCTGTCTCTAGTCACTGTCGCGTCAGCCCGTAGCAGGCGCGCGTCAAATATGTCTTTATACAGGAAAAATATTTGGGGATTACGAGTAGTCCAAAAGTCCCGTCTGTCACTCAGATAATGCTTGTTTTTCTCGGCTTTGTGTGTGTGCATGAGTGTGTGCTCAGTCGTGTCCGAGTCTTTGCGACCCCATGGACTATAGCCCGCCAGACTCCTCTGTCCGTGGGGTTCTCCAGGCAAGAAATACCAGAGTGGGTTGCCCTTTCCTTCTCCAGGGGATCTTCCCGATCCAGGGATCAAACCTGGGTCTCCTGTGTCTCCTGCATTGCAGGCAGATTCTTTACCACTGAGCCACCGGGGAAGCCCTGATAATTCTTGTTTGTTTTTCTCAGCTTTACTCTCAGGAAAATGGGTGGGAGTCTGGGTGGCTGAACTAATCTCAGTGGAGTCTGCAAATTGTCAGACCCTGGGAATAAGAGCATGTGAAACTGTAGTGTGTTTACGTATAATTATCACTAATTTACCAGTTCAGCTTGATGGTGCAGGAGAACAGTAAATGCATCAGATCTTTATTTCGTGGATACTTCACGGTGGAGGCTCCTAAACAAATTACCTAATTAATTTGTGGAAACTTGAGTTCTTGGATGTTTAAAATTATTATAGTTACGTTTGTTAGCATTCAGAAGGCAGTCACCTGCAGTGTAACCTTCCACTTGAGCAGGAGGAAAGAAGGCCTTTGTAGTCAGGAAGAAGTGGCTGTCTGCTACTCAGATGGCCTCGGCGTGGAGTTAGGGCTCTGCTGTCTCCCAGCGGAGGCCCAGAGCATGTGCTGGCCGGAGGAGGGCCCGCCGTCTATGAGTTTCAGGTCCAGGGTGGGCCTGTGACTGCTGACAGGTGGCAGGAGCCACGGTGGGGAAAGGAGTCAGGCGCCCGAGTGGGGAGCCCCTGTGACCTCGGGGTGCCTCTCAGCCTATCTGTAGACTGAGTCCCCGCCTGAACCATAAGCGAGCAGGTTATGTGAGTGTTGCCACCCTTGGATGTCGTCTACGAGAACGTGTTAAACAGTGGGCACGTGGCCTCGGGAACTGGCCTCTCTCTCTATGTCTCTGTCTCCTTCTCCGCATGTGTATGTGTGTGTGTCTCTTTTTACTTATTTATTTATCGTTAGGGACTTTAAAAAGCCCTCCTATTATTAGCAGCCTTCCGAGGTGGCTCAGTGGGTAAAGAATCTGCCTGCAGCACAGGAGAGGCAGGTTTGATCCCTGGGTTGGGAAGATGCCCTGGAAGCGGGCATGACCACACACTCCAGGGTTCTGGCCTGGAGAGTCCCACGGACAGAGGAGCCTGGCGGGTGCAGTCCCTGGGGTCACACAGAGTTGGTCACAACTGAGGCGACTGAGCGCCCATGCACTGTTACTAACACCATCCTTTTATGAATGACAGGACGTTCTCAGACTGAAAAGACCAGCTCCAGAACAAAGGTGGTCTTTGCAATTGAATAAGCTTGAATTTTTATGGACAAGTTCACCGCTACCATCCTTGCTGTCGTCATTTCACCAGTGGGACTCCTCAGGACTGAGGACCACTGGCCCCAGGGCCCCTGCAGGCCCTTCAGCAACCCCACTGATCATTTTTCGGGTCCATGAGCCAAACCCAAAGCCTGCCCCGGGGACTCTGCCCACGCTCTGCCCCCTGCCTGGAGCCCTCTTCCCCCAGTCTTTCCCGAACAGACCTCGTTTCCTCGTCCGAGTCTCAGTTCAAGGGTTGCACCACCTCTGCTCAGATGTCAGCTGTCACGGGGCCGTCTTATGTGAAGCGCCTGGAGCAGGGCCTGGCTTTAATAAACGCCCAGTAAATGCAGATTAAATGAAGGCAGTGATGACGGCCTGATGCCCAGGGCTATCTCCCAAGGGCTGGGGTTTGCTGGGTACCCGTCTGCCCACTGCTCTGGTGCTGTGACCCTCCCTGGGTCACTCAAGTCCCCCAGCTATTGTGACCCATTCTGACGGCAGGCACACGTTGGTCCTTACCTCTGGCCTCCGTCTCTGAGGCTCAGTGACTATTTGTTCCATGCATGAGTGAATAAATGAGTGAATGGACAAGATGAGATTCAGTCTTTACCTTCAAGAAGCTAGTGCTAATTGGTGTAAAAGCATTCATCTGTAAACAGTGAACGAGGTGATTGTACCAAGCTCAGTGACTGACTCCTGCTGGCTTATAGATTTACTTTTCTGCAAAATTACTTGAGAACTCATATTTTCCCAGTTTTTAACTTTTCTGATGCTAGGTACTATGAGAAGGGCAGGGCTGGGGTCTGCTGGTTTCAGCATGATTAGATGAAGAGAGAAGGTGGTGAAGGGGAAGATGGCGTGGGCTGAGAGCAGGACCCTCTGACTTCAGGGTTCCAACCTGAATTTCAGGGCAGCACAGGGGCCTGATTGAAATGTTTTACTTTTTAATTAAACTTAAATCAGAATATTCAGAGTCACAAAAGAAAGCAAAGAATACTCATAACTGGACCTTCCTAAGCAGGCACCACTGATGTCTCATTTAAACATCATTTCCAGGGCCAAACATTGGCAAAACCCCTGCACGTGTTGGCGGTGATTTCCAGCTGCTGTCCCTGAGGTGGACACAGGCTGAATCCTGAGTCAGCCGACGTCTGGGTTTCACGCCCAGGAAGCCCCGTGTCTCCGTCATGCTTTTCACATTTTGAGGATGGGAGCGAGTCTCGGTCACAGTGTCACAGCCCCCAGTGCTGGGCGCTGGTTTCTTCTAGGCCTTGCTTTGTATGCTGTGCTTCCATCACTGACCACATGAGTCGATTTCCACAGCAGGTAACATGGCATTTTCTTCTTTTTTTTAGGAAATAAAATTACTGTGGGTGCTCAGTGAAACTCAAGTTTCAGATGCACAAGTTTCAGATCTTTAAAAGTATAATTACATCCCCAGTATTGCGTGGGACATACTTATACCCCCAAATATCTGTCTCAGTGAAATTACTCGGCATCTGGATTTACACGGCCACCCTAATTGCAGGGCCGATTTCGCTTGAGACAAACGTGCCAAGTGTTTCTGAGTAACAGGAAGAGCAGAGGCGTGGGACACGCTCACTCCTGCCCCCCAAACTCTGAGCGATGCTCTGGCTCTCCCCACGCTTCTCAACCTTCGTGCAGATGGGCCCCTTCGCTTCTCACAGGGGAGGAAGCTGAGGTCCTACCCCCTGGCCGAGCGTGGCTAAGCCAAAACGCGCCTCTGCAGGCTGGCTGCTCTCAGAGCTCTGGGTGCCTTGACCTTCCACCACCTCTGCGTGGATACCCACACCTGGCATCATTCCAGCTCACACGGGCTGATTTCTGGCCGTACTTAGCTGTATTTTTTAAAACAATTTTTTTTGGCTGTACTGGGTCTTCGTTTCAGCGCTTGGGCTTTTTCTACTTGCGGCATGAAGGGGCTTCTCTAGTGTGGGCACCAGGGCGTGTGGACCTGGTGGTTGTGGCTCACGGGCCCCGTTGGTCCACAGTGCGCAGGATCTTAGTTCCCCACCAGAGATCGAACCTGTGTCCCCTGCGTCGGCAGGTGGATTCTTAACCCCTGCACCCCAGGGAAGTCCCTGGCCATACTTATTTTAGAATATGTAAGTTTGGTCATCTCGGGACGGAAATACAATTCTTCTGTCCATACTATTCTACCCATTCCTAGAGCAGAAACGATGAGATGGGCAGATGGGAGGTTTAAGGCTGAAAATTGTTAAAATAATCACGATCGCTGGCATGGAGGGGGCCTCTTAGTTTCCTGACTGCTGTGCGACACATTATTTCATTTATTCTTTATAAAAACCCTGGGCTGTGGGAACTAGTCACAGCCCCGTTTTGCAGATGCGTGAACTGAGGCCATTAGCCACTAAGTGTGCTGCTGTGACTGTGGATGAAGTTGTCAGCGAGCCTGAGTTGCAGGGCCGTGTCCTTCCCCTCTCACCGGCCGCTTGCCCTGCCCCTCCTTCCGCCTTCTGGCTCAGCAACTTGCTGGCTTCCAGGAGAACCTGCTGGATGCATGGCAGCCTGGACACCGTGCAGATGGCTCTCGTTAGCCTGACCCATCTGTCGGCCTGGAGGACGGCCACGTGTCCTGCCCCAGCTGGGCGGGACGTCTGCGCTCACCTTTCCCACGCGGCTCTGCCAGGCGAGACTCACCTGACCCGGGTCTAGTGGCCGCTGGCTGAGCCTGGGGAGGTGGGCTCGCCCCGAGAGGTCAGGGTCAAGGTGGCACAGAAGGAAGGAGGGGTGTGCCATCGGCTGCCTTTGTCTGGAGCAGTTCTGTGAATTCTGCGCCGAAGAAAATGAGTAATGAAAGGAAGCTCAGCTTGGTCCATCTGCCCGTGGGCTTTGCAGGGTGAGCGCTTGGCTGGTCTGCAAAGGCGCCAGGTTGAGTGGTGGCCCTGGACCCCCTTCCTGTGCCTTCTGCCTGAGGGGCCCCTCCTGACTGCAGTGTGTGGTCCCCACTCCTGCGCTGCTCCTGAGGGTGCTGGGGCTGCAGGTACAGGATACTCAGGAAGAAGGTGTGTGCGTATGTGTGTGCACATGTGTGCGTGAGTGTGTCTGGGGATTCTGGAGTTTGAGCTGCTCTTCCTTAGAGGGGGTGGTACAAGGCTGAGTCCTTCCTCAGGCACTTAAGGCCCTGGTGGTCCTTCCTGGTCCCCCCAAAGTCCTTCAGCAAAGCACCACTATGACCTTCCTGACACCATAGCAGTGACTCGTTAGGGAACAAGAGAGAAAAAGAAGCAAGAGTTCCATGGAGAAGACTTCCTCTTTCTGTGGATTTCAGAATCATTTGGATTTAGGGGCTGCTGCCTTTGCTCTTTCAGCCCAATTGATTGGAGAAGAGCCTACCAAACCCAGTGTCTGTTTCAGGATGTGAAACCAAGGAGATGGCCTGTGATGGAATCTGCTCAAGGCTTTGGCATGATCACCTTTAATGTTGTCAGCCTATTCAAAAAGGCAGCAAGCCAAGAAGCAGTTTCCTTTGATCAGACTGCTCTGATGCTCTTCCTATGATGCGATGAAAACCCTTTTGGACAAGGAGCCTGAAGAGTGAGTTGAATCTCCTGATTCTACTGTGACCTGAGCAAATGATGGTGAGGATAATCATCAGGATTGCTGGTGTGATGCTCACCACCACCATCACCACCATCATCACTATGACTACCATCATCATCACCATCACCACCATCACCACCATCATCATCACCATAATCGCGATCACCATCATTGCCATCATCACTGCCATCATCACCACCACCGCCGTCAGCAGGAGCACCATCATTATCGCCATCACCACCATCACCATTATCACCACCACCGCTGTCAGCAGGAGCACCATCATCATCACCATCACTGCCATCACCATCTTCACCACCACCGCCGTCAGCAGGAGCACTATCATTATCGCCATCACCGCCATCACCAGCACATGTGTACTCTCACCATCATCACCATCACCACCGTCAGCCGGAGCACCATCATCACCACCACCACCGTCAGCCGGAGCACCATCATCATCACCATCACCGCCATCACCATCTTCACCACCACCACCATCAGCCGGAGCACCATCACCATCACCATCACCACCATCTTCACCACCACCGCCGTCAGCAGGAGCACCATCGTCATCGCCATCACCACCATCTTCACCACCACTGCCGTCAGCAGGAGCACCATCACCATCACCATCACCACCATCTTCACCACCACCGCCGTCAGCTGGAGCACCATCGTCATCGCCATCACCACCATCTTCACCACCACTGCCGTCAGCAGGAGCACCATCACCATCACCATCACCACCATCTTCACCACCACCGCCGTCAGCAGGAGCACCATCGTCATCGCCATCACCACCATCTTCACCACCACTGCCGTCAGCAGGAGCACCATCGTCATCGCCATCACCACCATCTTCACCACCACCGCCGTCAGCAGGAGCACCATCACCATCGCCATCACCACCATCTTCACCACCACCGCCGTCAGCAGGAGCACCATCACCATCACCACTATCTTCACCACCACCGCCGTCAGCAGGAGCACCATCACCACCACCATCACTACCATCTTCACCACCACCACCATCAGCTGGAGCACCATCGTCATCGCCATCACCACCATCACCAGCACATGTGTACTCTCACCATCACCACCATCAGTGCCATCACCTGTGTAGTGTCACCCTGTGCCAGCTAATGTCCTAAACACTGAGCACATATTCATTCATTGACTCCTCACAACAACCTAAGAGGTTTAGTTCAGTTCAGTCACTCAGTTGTGTCTGACTCTTGGCGACCTCATGGACTGCAGCACGCCAGGCCTCCCTGTCCACCTCCAACTCCCGGAGTTTACCCAAACTTATGTCCATTGAGTCAGTGATGCCATCCAACCTGAGAAGTAAGGTACTGCTATTATTATTCTCATGTTATAGGTGAGGATGGAGGACTCAGAGGTTAACTAACTTTGCCCGGCTCTGCACCTGGGGGCTATGCAGCTGGGATTTGGTCGTGATGTTTTCGCTTTTGACCCTTAGGCAGCAGCTCAGTCATTTAATGCTCTGGCCCTCCACTTTCTCATCAGTAAGATGGCATGATATTGAGGGCTGACGGGCTTCTCTGGTGGTTCAGTAGCAAAGAGTTTGCATACAATGCGGGATCTGCAGGGAAGGTCCCCTGGAGGAGGGCACGGCAACCCACTTCAGTATTCCTGCCTGGCAGAGGAGCCTGGCAGGCTATAGTCCATAGGGTTGCTAAAGAGTCAGACACAACCAAAATGACATAGCATGAATGCATGCGTGAGAGCTGAAGGTCTAGGACAAATGCTATCGAGAGGCTGCCAGGCACCCACCCTGAAGTGTGGAGGATGAAAGGGGGTTATATGAGGAATGAGGCAGTGGGGCTTGGGATGAGGGAGCCGTGAGGACCGTCTCACAGATGGGGCTGTGGGACCAGGCCTGTGAAGGGCCCGAAGCTGGTCCCAGTCTTCCTCCTGGCTGAGGGCCCGAAACACCGCCCATGGGGAGATGTAGATGTTGCCTGCCCACTCTCTCATGGCAGTGGGTGCTGTGGCCCTGGCGTCGGGAAGCTTGTCTTGTCTCTCTGCCACCTGTGGTCATTCCAGGTCTGTGTGGGCATCACCACCTCCAGGATGCCCAGGGGGCCGCTGGCTGCTTCCACTTGGAGAAACACAACCTGGCATCTTTTAACTTCCCCCCTTGGGACTGGCCCCTCATTCTGGAGCAGCAGAGCTGGATTCTGGGGGCGTGAAGCCTGGAGAAGATGGCAGATTTGCTGAAGGTGCTGACGGGGAGTAGCCCTGAGTGTGGACTTCCCAGCAGACCTGCGGGAGGGCATTGCTTTGCCGTCCTCCTGTACGTTGGCCTTGCCGCCTGCAAGGTGCACATCCTCACTCAGGGCAAAGACCATGACTTCCTGAGAGAGCCTGGCCTCTGTGTCCTACAGACCTGGGTTCAAATCCCAGGTCTGCCGCCTACTCCCTGAATGGCTACTCCTCAAAGACTCTTTTTCCTTATGCATCCAATGAGAGTAACAAGAGAACCGTATTGTCATGTTCTGAGTGTAGCCCCTGGTGTATAATAGACCTTCATCCCTTCCCCTCAATCCCCCCAGGAGGCTGTGTGAGGAACACACCATTTGATGATTACCTGATCGAAAACTCTGCTGGTCCAGGTGCAGGAGCAGAAAAAGATCTGAAAACAGGTTCCATATGCAGTTAATTGCACGATGTGCTAGGGCCTGAGATTTTGAGTTGTCAAGAAAACACCGCAAGTGGGCAGATCTGGTGTAGGGTGTGTTTGCTCACACACGGAGTCAGAGGATGCTGCTGGGATTCCATTCGTCTTTGTTTTGGAGATTTTATTTAGACTGAATCTTAAGAAGACATGAAGGCAGGGATATTTTAAGACGAGGGACAATGGAGGACTGGCTTTGAATGCTCATGACAGAGTTATCAGAGATTAAGTCAAAACTGATAGGTGATGAATCAGTAGCTGGAAGGCAGGATAACCCCAAGGAAAAGAAGTTCAAGGATAAGGAAATGGGTGGGAAATCTATTGTGGTTATTTCTAGTTTCCTAGATAAATGGTTATAAAACTTGGCAAAATATTGATTGAAACCACCTGGGAGCATAAATGCCCTGAAGAGACTTAGAACGACTCTCTTCTAGAAGATCTTAGAGGATGCGAGAAATTTCTCAGAAGCGAAGTCTTTGTGACATTAAGTGTCACGGCCGAACAGTACTGTCCCCTAGGAGCCACGGCTGAGGGCTGAGTCAGGGGACCAAGCCCGTACCGGGGCCAGAGCATGGGGAACACGCAGGGACCTGGGGCAACTCTGGTGAGCAGGGGCATGGCAAGAAGAAGCAAGGGAGAGGCACCCCACTGGGCAGGCTTCTGGGCAGCCTGTTCTCACTCATCAGCTTCACTTCTTCTCCCAGCTCTGAGAACTGAGACCCGGAGGGAGCCCCGTCCCGCCCTCATGCCACAGGACACGTCCAGATCAGCACGGGCGTTAAGGTCCTTCGATGACGCAGGCTTCAGGGCCTGGCTCTGCCCAGTGCCATCCACCAGTGCGGTGACATCGGGCCTGTCCCACGGGGCTGCTGGCACTGGAAAGGAGTGGACACTGGAAAACAGTAACTCCTGGGCCAGCGGCTGCAGGGGGAATGAGGTCTCGGTGTCAGGGGGGTCCTCCTTGCCAAACCCAGGGACGCATGGCGGGAAACAGGCCTCGAGATGGGCTCGGAAACCGCAGTGGAGGCCTGTCCCGCGCACCAGACCTGCTCAGGTTCGTCCAACGGCTCCAAAGTCACGAGAAGACAGGCTCAAGAGCGCCCTGAGGTTATGCAACCCACGAAGGACAAGGCCCACCCCTCAGTGGATTGGGTCAGGAAGGGCTGTGAAGAGAGCTGGCTGGGGGGCTTCACTTGGGGTGAAGATTTGGGGGTTTAAGATTTTGTTTTAAACACGTGTGTAGACTTGAGTTTCTTTGGTGCTGAGTCCTGTCCAACTCTTTGTGACCCTGTGGACTGTAGCCCACCAACGCTCTCTGTCCATGGGATTCTCCAGGCAAGAATACTGGAGTGGGTTGCCATTTCCTCCTCCAGGGGATCTTCCTGACCCAGAGATTGAACCCACATCTCCTGTGTCTCCTGCATTGCAGGCGGGTTCTTTACACACTGAGCCATCAGGGAAGCTGAGTTTATTTAAAATTATTTAAAAAACACGCATAGCTGTTGATGTGGATTTTCCAGCTGGGGGACAAAGTCTTCGACTGGGGTCCTTGGACCTGGCAGAGTTGGGGGCTGATCCCTTCTCATGCTCCGGGTGGGGTTGCCTTGCAAGATTCTGATGGAGGCAGCCGTCCAGTTGGGCTATTCTGGGGCTTGGGTAGACAGGGGCAAAGCCCCTCCACTATTCGGGTCTTGGTTTTCTCATCCATAAGGGAGAAGCTGGGCTGAGATCAGCCCCTGCTCCTATTTCTAGAGGAGCTCTGTCATTCGCTGGGAGCACCAGTTCTGGGGACTGAATCACTCCACAGTTTCAAATCCATCTAAAGGAACATTTCCAGAAGACAAATATGATGCAGCAGCAAGCAATCACAGGAAGTGGGTTTCTTCATACAAATATTCTGTGACACAAACACTACCTTTTCTCTGTCAGCTGCATTGGAAGTGTTCACCAGTCTCTCTAATGATAAGAACAGAGCATGGTTTGATGACTCTGGTTAAGCGGTCAGGACCCTGCCGTGTGCTCATAAAGCGATTGCATCAGGCCCTGAAATGGACCTGTTGATTTATTAAACAGTGCCAGGCAGGAGAGCTGGAGCAGTTTCCTTTATGGGTTAACACATAGGTTTAAAATACCTGAATGATCCAATCTGGTATTAGTACGGGTTTTCCTGAAAGGAAAAGTGGAGAAAGGGTATGGGCCACTCCCTCTGAGATGGTAGACTTGGTGGATGTGGAGACTCTTCATCCTGACTGAGGTGCTGGGTCGTTACAACTCACTTGGGACGCAGGGACCCTTTTTGGCTGTTTCCCTCACCTCCCTTTCATTTTGAGCCCAGAGGTGTTGCAGGTCTTTTCCATTTATAACCCATGGTCCAAAGTTTTCCCTGGACAGCCTGATAATCAGCAAGACAGCGTGTTTATGCACTCGACAGATATTTGCCTGGAACCCACCGCCTGCCAGACGCCCCTCTAAATTCTGAGATGCCACGGGAGGAAACGAGCCTCCCTCCGTCGCGGAGCTGGCAGGTTGGAGGGCAGTAAGGCCTCTGTTTTGTTACGAAATGGGTTGTGCTTCTATGACCTAGAGCGAGCGTTGCTCAGAGCCCTCCCCTGCCCCCCAGAGGCTCTGCCCCCGGGGGCTGAGCTGTGCCCGCAGCCCCGTCAGCACCGGGGCAGGGCTGGGTGTGGGGCCGCGGGGTTCACTGTGGCATCTAGCACCTGGCACAATTCTGGGCACGCAGTAGGTGCTTTGTGAATATGCAGCTATCGTACAACTAGCTTTTTCCTAGAAAGCAGTCTGGGTTCTAGTCACTGGTGAGTTCCCAAGGGCAGGAGAATGTCTGTATTTTGCTTTTCTTGCTTTCTCATGGAAGCATCTCATTCATGTGGGACGAATAAGACCACACCTGCTCTTCAGGGATGTTCTCTTCGCCTGCTTTTATTTACGCAGTCACCTGGAAATTGTTCTTAAGACACGGTAGAAATTGGATCATGCTCCCAGACCACCTGCAAAATGATTCTTCCCCAAGAATCCTCAGAAGGATTTAGGAACTACCCAAGGGAGAAAATGCTAACGTTCCCGCATCTTTCACAAGCCAGCTTTCTCCAACTCTCGGGACGACTTGCCAGAGATATTTTTGGTAGCTCGCGCCGACCGAGGGGCTTCAGGAAATGCACCATGGGGCGACGTTGCCGCGCTCGCTTGTCTTGTCTTTGATTTTCCTGTCGGACTTACCCAGAGTCCGCCTGACTTGGCATTTCCTGACTTTCGGCTTTGGACCCGAGCGGTGTTTAAACAAAGGGCGTGGGGCCCTGTGGGGGTGGGGACGGGCATTGTTGGAATATCACACGGGATAAAAAATTAGATGTCCCTGTCAAACTAAGTTTAGGCCCATGAGCCACTGTTTGTTATGTGACAACAATGCTTGTCCATTTTATGACAACGAAAAGAATGAGCGGAGCTACACACTCTGATGTAAGATGTAAACCAGGTGAATGGGCGTGCTAAGTCACTTCAGTTGTGTCCGACTCTTTGCGACCCCATGGATGGTAGCCCGCCAGGCCCCTCCATCCCAGGCCAGAATACTGGAGTGGGTAGCTTTTCGCTTTTCCAGGGGATTTTCCCAACCCAGGGATCAAACCCAGGTCTCCTGCATTGCAGGCAGATTCTTTACCAGCTGAGCCACAAGGGAAGCCCTAGAATAGACTCGGTTTAAAATATTATTAACAGGCTGTGTGTCTAAATTTTTTTTCCGGGTGGGAATGGGCCTCCATGAAGAACTCGTCTTGTAAGGCAGCGGTGGGTGTCTGGTCTGGGGGCTGGAGCGTACTGCATCACCCCAGCTGTGTGGTCCCAGGACCTTGCTTCTGCCCCACAAGCATCTTTCCAAACCAGCCAGTGGAACAGCCTGAGGCCTGGGCTGGTGGGGATGCCAGGGGATTCACCACCCCAGGGAGGTGGGACCCAGCCGCTTTGGGGACTTGAAACCATCTGTTTCTCACTTCCTTGCTGGAATGAAGCAGGTCCAAGAGTGGGGTGTGTGGGATAAAGAGGGAGGGGGCCCCCAAGCACGAGGCTGCTGCTAGAAGTGTGGTCTGGCCCCTGGGCATGTGGGGGTGCGTCCTGGAGACCACAGCCCCCTGCCAGCTCCCTTCCCCTGTCCTTACGGCTCATGAGCATGCTCGGTCAGCAGGAAGTTATCTCGTGCCTGCGGTGTGCAGGGCCTCCGTTCAGCCCCTGATCCCTGAGTGCTAGGCTCCAGGGAGCACGCGAGGGGCTGGAGCCTCAGCCACGGGTCACACTTGCCCCCAGAGTCACGCATGCAGAGGAAGGAGGGGCCAAATGGACCAGTGCCCCCGCCCCCATCGTGCTCCTGGAGGGCCAGGGGGGTGGGGGCGCACAAGTGTCCCTGGGCTGGAGGGCAGAGAGCTGGACTGGGCTCTTCCTGTTTCCCTGGCATGTCCCTGATGCCCAGTGGGAGGACCGCTCGCTGCTCATGGCTGTCAGGGGCTGCCCAACACCACCGCTCTGGGAGTGTGGGCGCTAATGCCAGATAGCAGAGTTTTCAGAAGGATTTCAATTACTGTAAAAATAAGGTGTGTGGAGAAGACTCTTGAGAGTCCCTTGGACTGCAAGGAGATCCAACCAGTCCATCCTAAAGGAAATCAGTCCTGAATATTCATTGGAAGAACTGATGCTGAAGCTGAAGCGCCAATACTTTGGCTACCTGATGTGAAGAACAGATTCCTTGGAAAAGACCCTGATGCTGGTAAAGATTGAAAGCAGGAGGAGAAAGGGATGACAGAGGATGAGATGGTTGGATGGCATCACTGATTCGATGGACATGAGTTTGAATAAACTCCAGGAGTTGGTGATGGGCAGGGAGGCCTGGTGTGCTGTGGTCCATGGGGTCACAAAGAGTCAGACACGACTGAGCGACTGAACTGAACTGAACTGAATCTGTGTGGATTATAGAATATTTTGAAAACATAAAATGTTTAAAAAATTAGAAAAAGAAATAAAATCAAAGGCGCAATAACAACCACTCTGGTCATTGTTTTCTCCTCAGACATATTTTCTCAGTGGCTGTGTGTATAGTCCATTAAAACAGTATTTTTCCTTATTTACTTCAGATATTATCCCATTAATTTCCTCTACTCTTTGAGATTTTTAATAAAAATTTCATTGGAGCATAGTTGATTTACATGTTCTTTATGTTTTAGGTGTAAAGTGACTCAGTTATAGGTACATCCCACTCTTTGAGATTCTTTTCCCATATAGGTCACTAAGAGATTGTTGTAAACAGGATTTTGTAATGACTGAATAACACTCTGTGGCTTAGACTTGCTTTTTGGTTTAAAATTTTTTCTATTTACAAAAAGGGTTTGATACCTGTCTTTGTCCACAGAATATGTTTTCTTTTGTCGGTGTGGTTCAGTTGCTCAGTCGTGTCTGACTCTTTGTGACCCCGTGGACTGCAGCATGCCTGGCTCCTCTGTCCTCCACTATCTCCCAGAGTTTGCTCAAATTCATGTTCATTGAGTCAGTGATGCCATCTAACTATCTCACCCTCTGCCGCCCCCTTCTTCTTTTGCCTTCAATCTTTCCCAGCATCAGGATCTTTTGCAATGAGTTGACTCTTCAAATCAGGTGGCCAAAGTATTGGAGTTTGATCTCCTTGCAGCCCAAGGGACTCTCAAGAATCTTTTCCAGCACCACAATTTGAAACCATCATTTCTTTAGCCCTCAGCCTTCTTTGTGGTCCAACTCTCACACTCATACATGACTACTGGAGAAACCACAGCTTTGACTCTACTGACCTTTGTTGACTAAGTTGTGTTTCTGCTTTTAAATACACTGTCTAGTATTCCATCCAAGGAAAAAGGGTCTTTTAATTTCATGGCTGCAGTCACTGTATGAAGTGATTTTGGAATGTTTTTATTGGCATTTTTTATAAGTTGTTTCCTTGGGATAGATTTCTAAAACTGGACCTGTTGGACCAAAGTACATCTGTTTAGTTCAATCCAGTCCCTCAGTCGTGTCCGACTCTTTGTGACCCCACAGACTGCAGCACACCAAGCCTCCCTGTCCATCACCAACTCCCAGAATTTGCTTAGACTCATGTCCATCGGGTTGGTGATGCCATCCAACCATCTCATCCTCTGTCGTCCCCTTCTCCTCCCGCCTTTAATCTTTCCCAGCATCAGGCTCTTTTCTAATGAGTCAGCTCTTCGCATCAGGTGCCCAAAGTTTTGGAGCTTCAGCTTTAGCATCAGTCCTTCCCATGAAAATTCATGACTGATTTCCTTTAGGATGGACTGGTTTGATCTCCTTGCAGTCCAAGGGACTCTCAAGAGTCTTCTGCAACACCTTAGTTCAAAAGCATTGATTCTTTGGTGTACATAAACATTTTTAAAGGTCTTTGGTAAATACCATCAAATTATTTGCAGATAATAATTAAATTATTTTGGGAACTTTGTTCCTGGAAGCCCTTAGTGCTGTGGGCACAGGCCCTGACTAAGTCAAGCAAATGCTGACTTGCTGTCTTATCTGTGTTTCTTTTAAACTAACAAAGCTAATTTTTATTAGCCACGTTTATTTCCCTTTTTTGGGTTGATTTTGTTTCTTGTTCTAATTTTCTGTCTTCATCTTAGTGGCTATTTCCATAGCTTTTTTTGTTTAGTGAATATTCACCTTCCTTTATTACATGGGTTGGAAACATTTAGTCAAGACTCATTTAATTTTTGAATGTTTTATTTTACAGATGTTTTGTATTTATATGTTGAATCTATTCTTTTTTTTTCTTTATTTCTAGGAAGAAATTGAACTTTTGATGTAAGATGACACTACTGCAATATTTTAGATTTTAAGAGCTAATGTGAGCTAAGTCACTTCATTTGTGCCCGACTCTGCGACCCGAGGGCTTCCCTGGTAGCTCAGATGGTAAAGTGTCTGCCTACAATGCAGGAGACCTGGGTTCGATCCCTGGGTCGGGAAGATCCCCTGGAGAAGGAAATGGCAACCCACTCCAGTATTCATGCCTGGAAAATCCCATGGACCAAGGAGCCTGGGGGGCTACAGTCCATGGGGTCGCAAAGAGTCGGACACGACTGAGCAACTTCAGCTTCAGCTCAGCTTTGCGACCCTATGGACTATAGCCCGCCAGGCTCCTCTGTCCATGGGAGTCTCCAGACAAGAATACTGGAGTGGGTTGCCATTCCCTTCTCCAGAGGATCTTCCTGACCCAGGGATCAATACAAGTCATCATGGTATTTAATGTATGGAACCAGGTTCTGCCCCATTTGGGTTTAAAATCATGGGCTCAAGAAAAGGCTTCTCAGAATAAAACAGAAGACCTATTACATGAGCATTTCAGTTTTATTTGGTTTGATCACCACATGGTTAGAAAGACTTTCTGTTCATCTGGTCCCACAAGCAGACAAGAGCAGTTCTTCAGGATTATTTCGTTTGGGTTTTCCCCCAAATTCATTCGTTCAAATGTCGTTTCTGTCGGAGGTTGGTGGCAGCCTGACTTCGGAAGGATCAGGAAGAGCTTGAAGGCTCCTGGTTGTAAGGAGACAATAATAATAAAGCCTTTGTTGTGGGGAGGCAGGGGAGCGTGGGTTTGCTCAGGGTTAAGGACAGGGCGTTTGCTGTGGAGGTGTCCACCCTGACTCAGGGGCCGGGGGATCTGACCAGGCCTTGCGGGGGAAGCTGAAAATCCATTCTATGGTCCTGCCAGGGCTCAGAGCTGGAACTCGCTCTGTGAGGGGCCCGGGGCATCCAGAAATGGCAGTGAGTTGCCTCTGAGTCTGACAAACGGAACGTGGCAGGGTTCTGGTTATCCAAGGCCCCCATCTGCCCAGCCCAGGGAACCGAGGTTTGGCTGCATCCCTACCGTGAAACAAAGGCTCCGAGAGGGCCAAGTTGGGGCTGGAGGTGGCTCAGAGGAAGGCGCGTTTTGGTGGCTTTGCGACTCTTTCCCTAAATAACACGGCCGTGAATCACCTCTCGAGGGTGCTGGTGGTGACTCAAACCAAGTGAACCAGTGAGCCCTGACTCTGCTCCGTGGGCAGGACTGGACTTGACCTGGAATCCAGGGCATAGCTGACAGCAGCCGGCCAGGAATTTCACTTGTTTTCCGTGCGGGGGCAAGATCTGAACCCTGTCACACCGTGCAAAGGCTGCCTGACGCAGGCCCTGCTGCTCGGGGACACTTCCGGCCCCCGTGTCGGAAAAGTACTGCCCGAGTCACCCTTCGCTGGGTGTCACAGGGCCTCCCCCGCCAGGCCCGGAACCCCATGCCCTGGTCTCTCCCCTTCGCCTCCGATTGTTCTCCAGCTTCCCTGGGAGGCCCAGTGACAAGCCACCGGGGCTGGAGTGACTCACGGGAAGGCAGAACATTGGGGTCAAAGGGGCCAACGCAAGCCTCGCCCTCCTCCACATCCCCGCCCCTCCATGCCCGGCTCTGGACATGGAGCCGTGGACACAGGGAGGCCAGGGGGCTGGCGTGGGTTATTGGCCAGCCGGCCCCGGGGACTGAGTCTTGCGGTTACCACTTTAGTGTTGTTTTCATGCTAAGGGTGCTCGGATCTTGGATGTAGCTTTCTGAGCTTAAGCCCAAACATACCTCTCTGTTCAGCTGGTGTCTCAGGGTGGCTCCCTGCGGGGCAGGCTGCAGGCCCTCCTTGTGGCCCCCAGCCCCGTCACCTGCCGCCCCGTCCCTCGGGCCCTCGGTGACCACCAGGCACTCGGTCGTCCTCCCGCGGGCACTCTCTGGCTCCTGAGCCGCTGGGTGGTTACCAGGCGTGGTCCTCCTTGACTTAGAGCCCTCCCTTCCCCCTCTTCCAGTCCCTAGGGGCTTCTCTTGTGGCCTTGCAGGAAGACTGCATGCTAACTGCCTGTGAACTACATACATGTTAGAACTGAGATGACTGCATGCTAACTGCCCATGAACTACACATATGTTAGAACTGAAATGACTGCATGCTAACTGCCTGTGAACTACATACATGTTAGAATGGAAGTGACTGCATGCTAACTGCCCGTGAACTACACACATGTTAGAACTGAGATGACTGCATGCTAACTGCCCATGAACTACACACATGTTAGAACGGAAGTGATGGGAGAAGTGAGCTCACACGTATCCCTCTTTGAGTCTGGGCTTTGTAGAAATGGGGAACTTGGCAGAAATGGTGCCTCAGCCCAGAATCTGCTTGTTCTTCCCTTATTTTGCTTTCTCCCCTTACGTTTTGATGGACAGCCCGCGTGGGCCGTGGTCAAAGGGGTACCCCGCCCTCGGAACGGAACTCACTCGTCTGTAGGGGACTTACTGTACAAACAAACAAACCTTCAGCATCAGTAACAAAGTCTGCAGTGTACATTGTTCTGCAGACCCAACCCTGTTCGGATTTCTTGTGAAATGACAGGTTCTGGTTATTCCCTGGTATTCCATTACACGATGTACCACTATCAACAAACGTGTCTTTTGAAGACTTTTGGCTAGTTAAAATATTAAAGCAGGACTTTAAAAAAATAAAGCAGTCAGAGCTGGGAGGAGAGTGGCTGGCCAGAGGGTCAGCTGGGTGCCCACCGAGGCTCCAGGTTGAGTCCCGCCCCCTCCCCCCACCCAGGGCTGCACTCAGCTTCCTGGCTTTTTCCTCTGATCTTTCTCAGCGGTCAGCTGCTGGGGTAGCTGGAGCAGTTGTTGATCACTCCATGAGGGGGGCTCCAACTGGGAGGCCAGGGGAGGGGGCGGCCGGGGCTCTGCCTGCGGCCCGGGGCGGCCGGGACCCAGGGCGGCAGGTGACACGTGACTCCGTTTATCTGCAGCATGGCATGCCAATCTTATCCATGCAGTAGGCCGATGACAAGCATTCCTGGAATAAATATTTGCCTCTGGTGCGGTGTTCCAGCCCTCGGTCCCTGGCACGCATTTGCCTCCTCCCCGTCCATGTGTATCGAAGACTCCGTGTGCGTGGTCCGAGGCCTCCGGCTGGACGAGGGCCCAAGGCCTGACCCTCGTGCTCCTGCGGACCACAGACCCCGCACGCCTGGGTGGCAGGGCTCTTTCACCATCCCTGAGACCCCCGTTGCTGCCCCAGTGGGGACGGAGTGGGTGGAGGGGCGGGGCCGGGGCGGGGCCCCCTGGGGTGGCACAGGCCTGCTGGTGCAGAGCCAGGATGAACCCGGCCTTTGCTGCGCTCCCCCTCCTCTCAGGCACTCGCAGCCTATTTCCTCCTTTGTCTTGGAAACGCCGAGATTTGTTTGCCCAAGAATGCCCTGTGCTTAGTTGCTCAGTCTGTCCGACTCTTTGTGGCCCCATGGACTGTAGCCCACCAGGGTCCTCTGTCCATGGGACTCTCCAGGCAAGGATCCTGGAGTGGGTTGCCATTCCCTTTTCCAGGGGGACTTCATAAAATGCAGATTCTCAAGCCCCACCAGGAGCTGTGGCATGGTGCGTCTGGTGTGATGGTGTCGGGGACAGTTGTAGTGTTTAACGAGAACCCCCCAGTGACACTGATGCAGGAAGGCCCTTGGGCCCCACCTTGGGCCCTTCTCTCCTAGGGCCAAGGAGCCCAGCTGTGTGGCTGTTAGTGATGTGGGTGTGTGACGTCCACAGCTCAGGGGACACCGCGTGGAGGAACTGCCCCCTGCCCGTCCCCCACCACAAGCCCGGAGGCAGGGAGCCCTGGGTGCAGGCTCCGCAGCAGTCAGGGCCCCTGATGGACTCAACGGCCAGCTGCTCAGGCTGTCGGGGTGGCCCGTGGTTCGGGGAAGACGCTGGACTCCTAGGCTGAGTTTGGCCCTGGGCTGAGCCACCATGCGCAGCAGCCTCCAGCCTTTTTCCTTGGGTGCAGCCCAGGGTCTGCCGGCCGAAGGGTCCGCATCTTGCTGGCTGCTTCTTGCTGGCTGTTCTGAAGGTGCCTGGTGCTCCGGTGATCTTCCATCCAGCGTGTCTGACCGTAACTGGACATGCACAACGCGGGCCCACGTCCAGCAAAGAGGCCAGACTCTTCTCACCCATTTCTTCTGCCTCCTCCCGCTGCTCAGGTGAGCAGGTTGCACTCAGGGACCCTCAGGAGCTGTGGGCCTGGGCCTTGTGCTGAGAGGGGCCTGCCTCCCCCCGCAAGTCCACGTGGGGCCTCGACTCCCCGCTCTGCACAGGTGCATGGCCTCTGGGCTCCGGGGACTGTCAGGCCGGGGATGTCACCACTTTGCTGAAGGAAGTGGTTTTATGGGTCAGTTGTTCACGCAAAGCTCAGGATGTCAGTCCTTTCAGTGAGACCAGCCTCTGGGCTGTGGAACGTGCTGGAAGCCCGTCTGGGGGGTGTTGGGCCTTTGGGAAGGGAGCCCCGGGTGGGGGCGGCAGCCAAGGCCTCTCATGCTCTCGGCCACGTCCTCCTCTGTCAGAGCTGCCAGGACACCGGCCGGCCCCTCCGACAGCCCCTCCCAGGCTGGTGGCCCCCGTCTCTTGCTGCTTCTTCCAGAGTCACCTCATTTGCATCTCATCCCCCCCATCGATTAAGGGGCACAACACGGCGGACAGACGAGGACCCGAGCCTCCCAACAAGCTGCTGTCGCCTCTGCTTCCTCCTTCCTGGAGCAGGCAGGGGGCCCCCTTGTTCCTCCCCAGAGTCGCTGTTCCCCGTGACAGGGCCGTGGGCAGGGACCCAGGTGCCCTGGAGTCATGCCTCGGGGTCATGGGTTAAGTTGCGTCCCCCCAAAGCTGTGCTGACCCCCTAACCCCGGCACCTATAAATATGGGCTTACAAGGAAACGGGGTGTTCACCGATGTCATTAGGTTGGGGTGAGGCCCCATAGGGAGAGGAGAGACCATGTGACTCGGGGCAGAACTGGGGAGGCCGTGAGCTGGGGGCACCCCAGGAGCTGGGAGGGGGGCACGTTCTACCCCCCTCGGGGGTGGTCTCGGGGGGAGCGTGGCTGGGCCTCCCTGCTGCTCAGGCCCCAGGTTGGGGGCCTGGTGCCCTTGGCAGCCACAGGGACGGGGGCCTGGCACGCGGAGTGGGAGAGGCCACGTGGAGGGTTTACAAACGGGATCCAGACCTTCCTGGACGTGGTTCATGTGTTCCAGGAGGGAGAGGGTGTGAGAAAGGGGGTCAGGCGGGCTGGCTCCCTGGGCAGACGGTGCCCGGAGTGACCCTGGACAGCCTGCACTGCGGCCCGGCCCGGCGGGCGGCCCCCACGCGTCTGCCGTGTTCACATGGGCCCGGCCTCCCGTGGGCAGTGCAGCGGTTCTGCACATGCGCGCCCAAGGGGCGAGGCCCCACCCTGGTGGTCAGAGGTGAGGACCCCGACCCCAGGCCCGGCTGACGGCCTCTGAGAGGAGAGACTCAGGGCGGCCAGTGTGAGATGTGTGGTCACCAGGGCCCGGGGCAGAGAGGGGTAGGGTGATGACAGCCAGTGCGGGGCAGCGTGTGCCCAGGCTGGGAGCAGGGCGGCCCCAGGTTGCTTAGGGCCAAGCTGGGGCTTCTCTCCGTGGCCCGCTCTTGTCCAGTACAAGTGATGACTTTAAAGGGGAATCACGGTAACTTTCTGAATACAAACAACCTCCCCCTGGACGCGAGCCAGGCAGTTAAGAGCCACTGAGTCACGGCCACCTGCGGCGTGTCAACACAGGTATCGCGGTTGGAGTAGTTGGACTGGACCCTGAGATCACTGCAGACACCCTCCCACTTTTGGGGTGTGGGGCTCCAGAGCCCAGCGACGCTCTGCTGGTGCCCGTGACGCTGGCCTGGGGGGCAGGGATGAGGGTCACGCCCTGACTCCCACCGCCGCCTCTGCGTCCTGGGCCCAGAGCTGGCCACCAGCCCCGGCGGCCTCTGGGAGGTCCCCTTGACGACGGGCTTGGGGGCCCCGTGATCTTGGGCGGGGTGAGACTGTCCCCGTGGGAGGACTGTGCTGACGGTGGCGGGTCCACTGTGTCACCCGTGGCCCCTCTTTTCACCCCCCGCAGCCCCGCCCCACACAGCACGTGTCTTCCTCCTGTTTCAGCCTCCTCTGGGCGTCACCAGACGGCTCATCCCTCCCGTCCCCCTGAGAAAGCCACACAAACCTTCACGGCTCCTCCACGCATGGCCGTTTCGTGAAGAGAGAGCCTGCCTTGTTAAATAAATAAGATAATTGGCAGAGGTTCATTTATCTACCGTGTGAATTTAATTTCTGGGGACTTATTTCCCTGTAATTGGGGAGGAGGTAAAATGTTCAAAGTAGTGTTTTCATGTTAGAGGAGAGTCACCAATGGGCGGTGTGAGGAGACTGTCCCTGCGTGTCCACGTGCGTGTCCATGTATGTCTATGTGTGCCAGTGTATGTCCGTGCATGCCCACGTGTTTCCATGTGTGTAACTGTGTGTGCCCATGTTGTGTGTCCGTGGATGCCTATGTGTGTGCCCGTGTGTGCCTGTGTTAGAATCCTTTTCCAAGCTGGCTTTGAGAACAATACATTCCACTTGCTGTGGCTTCCCCCGTTTTGGTCACCTGTTTTCATTAAATGAATTCACATTTTCCATAGCATCTTTCTCTCCTTCTCCTCATCTGAAGTTTCACTGGCCTTGACTGATTTTGACCAACTTGAGAATACTATGAAGCATCCAGATCCACCAGAATTCTGGTTCATCAGAAATAGTTCTAAGCAGCGCCGTATATTCTGATGAACTTTACTAGGAGAACAGAGGTGAGGGATGATTTTAATAAGTGACCGCCGTGTTTTGCAGCTGGTCTCGCCACATCTGACCGTCCATTTCAAGGAAGAGTCACTTGTATCTGTCTGGCTTTTTAAACCGTATCTATTGATTTTTGGCCACGCTGGGTCTTTGTGCTAAGGCTTTCTCTAGTTGCGGCGGGACAGGCTTTCTCCGGCAGCGGCACGCGGACTCCTCACTGCTGTGGCTTCTCTTTCTGTGGAGTGCGGGCTCTGGGTGCGCGGGCTCAGTAGCTGTGGCACATGGGCTTCGTCGCCCCGAGGCACGTGGAATCTTCCCAGACCAGGGATGGAACCTGTGTTCCCTGCCTTGGCAGGTGGACTCTTAACCACTGGACCACCAGGGAAGTCCCCCCACACGGTGATGGGATGCCAGCTCACAGAGGGACTGCCCAGCCTCCAAGGACAGAGTTCTCACCCCAGTCTCTGTGCAGTTCTCTAGACTCTGGACATGGGGCTCCCATGAGCACCGTGACTTGTGGGGAGGCCTCAGGGCAGGGGGGCCTGCGAGGATGTTGGGGGGCAGCGGGAGCTGGAGCTTGGCTGGCCGGAGAGAACATGATGACAAGGATGGAGGGAAGGGACCAGAAGGAGCCTCGTGCTGGGAGCTCCGGGGCAAGGAAGGAACTGAGCCCAAATGGGGGTCCAGCCGGATGGGAGTGGAAGCAAGGAAACAACCCGTAGGGGTCCCAGAGCCCCAGCTGGCGGACAGGCTGGTTCCTTCCCGTCGGTCTCCTCGGGAGGGTCAGGACAGAAGAGACTATAGGTAGCAGTAGCTCCACCTGGCAGGTGGATCCGTCTTTCTGGGGAGAGCGGCTCGGCCTGGGCCTCTGAGCTGCCCTTCTGCGCTCACAGCCGTCAGAGTGGTTGGAGATGACGCTCACGTCTGTTCACTGCCGTTCGTGAATTAGTCTGCATGAGCTGCCCATGTCCACTGGGTGCCCGGGGCCTGCGGGCCGGCCCAGCAGCAGCTGGAACCTTCCTGTCACATCTGGGCTTCTGAGCTCAGTCAGTCTGGTTTCTCAGGCCGCCCTGCTTCCCCCCACTTTGCACAGTGCTGGGCACGATCTGCCCATGGAGCGGCCTCTCTGGGCAGGGCTGTCCCTGCTCTCCACTGCCATGGAGGCTGGGGTTTTCCCCTCCTCTCCCTGGGCCAGGAGTGGTTCTCAGGAAAAGATCACTATCAGTCATTTACACGCCAGTGTGAAAGAACTGCTGCTAACACGCCCCCTGATTCATTCAGTCAATATTAACCGAGGGCTGCTAGGCTAGAGGTGGAGGGATGTGAAAGTCTTGGCCCTGACCTGTGACTTTTAGGACTAGAAGAGCTGTGGGAACAGAAAGATAAACAGAAGTCCAGGTGTTGAGTGTGGTGTTTTTTCCTGGGGCACTTTCAGGAGCGGGGTGCCTCTTAACGTGGATGAGGCTTGGTTGAGGAAGGCTTTCTGAGTCTCCAGGACGAGAGGGAGGAGAGAGGTGGTGTGGACGTGCAGGAAGGCGGACACACAGCCCCACCCAAGATCCCCGGCCTGGAGGCACTGGGAGCTTGCGTTGCCCGCAGGGCGGACCCCTGGCGACTAGAGCCCGACCCTCTGCCTGCTGGTGGCCTGGAGCTGGGGGCTCCGGAAGGTTTGAGCAGGAAATTCATACAGTCCTTCTCCGCTTTCATGCTTTTTCACCACAAGTCCACCACTGGGGACTAACACAAATGTCAGTTTTGCGTGGGCTGGCCCTAGGGAAAAGGCCGCAGGGATCTCAGATGGGAGAGGACACCCTGGGCCCAGCTGGGGTGAGGTGGGCTGATCAGGACGGAGCAGGGGTAGGTGCGGGAACAGGGCTCCTGGCTAGACCGCAGGGCGGGTGGTGCGTCCAGCTCGGGTCAGGGGCTGGGGCTGGAGGGAGGCCAGGTGCCTGGCGGGGGGTGGGGGTGGGCCAAGTCAGCAGGATGTTCAGGTGGGTCCAAAGGAGTAAGGCTGTAGTGCTGGGATTTTAAAGATGGAGAGTGATTTGAGGATGCAGGGCCCTGCCAGCCACCAGTCTCTCTCAGATGACAGCTTGGGGTGGCCTCCTGGGGGTCCGCTGGGGTCTGGACCTGGATAGGAAGAGACTGTCCTGCCGGCCGAGCTTGGAGGGACCAACGAGGCCTCACTGTTTCCTAGGCAGTTGCCAGGCAGAGCTGTGATGGCCAGGCCTGCTCGGGAAGGCCAGGGCTCAGAGAAGTTCGGACGCCTGCCCAGGATCCCGGAGGCACCGGCAGCCTCTCCCAGGTCACCCAGAGCCCTCACTGTGACCCTGGGGGTCACCCAGGATCCTCACTGTGACCCCAGAGGGTCATCCAGGGTACTTCCTCACTGTGGTCCCGGGGGGACACCCAGCACCCTCACTGTGGTCTCGGGGGGTTACCCAGGGCCCTCACTGTGACCCCAGGGGGTCACCTTGGGTGCTCACTGTAGCCCCAGAGGGTCACCCAGGGTCCTCACTGTGACCCCAGCGGGTCACCCAGGGCCCTCACTGTGACCCCAGAGGGTCACCCAGGGTCCTCACTGTGACCACGGGGGTTCACCCAGGGTCCTTCCTCACTGTGACCACGGGGGGTCACCCAGGGCCCTCACTGTGACCACGGGGGGTCACCCAGGGCCCTCACTGTGACCCCAGAGGGTCACCCAGGGTCCTCACTGTGACCCTGGGGGGGGTCATCCAGGGTCCTCACTGTGACCCCAGAGGGTCACCCAGGGTCCTCACTGTGACCCTGGGGGGGGTCACCCAGGGCCCTCACTGTGACCCCAGAGGGTCACCCAGGGTCCTCACTGTGACCACAGGGGGTCACCCAGGGTCCTTCCTCACTGTGACCCCAGAGGGTCACCCAGGGTCCTCACTGTGGTCCCGGGGGTCATCCAACACCCTCACTCTGACCACAGGGCTCCCACCCTGCATGGTGTCTCCTTCCGGGGCTCCCCCACCCTGGGGCTCCTCCCTGGAGTCCCGCCCCCCAACACCTCAGCTTGCACTGTCCCCCACCACTCTCACCCCTCGTCCCACCGCCCCTGCCTGCACAGCCCATCCGGTGCCTGCCGTCCTTGTCCTAAGAGGCCTGATGATGGCATCTGTCCCAGAGGTGCTCTTCTAGCTGGTTTGTGTGCACTCGGGCGTCCGTCCCCAGGCCCACCTCCCTATCGCCCACTTTACAGGCAAGAAGACCGAGGCTGAGTCAAAGCTGGAGCCGGGGACCAGCGGGAGGCAGCGGGAGGCTGCCCCGCCCTCCTCCAGGAAGCACATGCCTTCTGGGGACCCCTCTGGCCACTCAGCCACGTGGCAGAGGGTGAGGGGTGACCCTGGCGGGACGAGAGGGAGGCCCTGGGGAGGGCGGGGAGATGGCTGCAGGCACCCGGGGTCTCCGGAATCCTGGGCAGGCTCCACCTGGTGGGCGCCCACCTCCTGGGATGCTCAGCCGCAGGGAGGCCTGTTCTGGGGCGGCCCCAGGCAGGCTGGCTCTGGACGGGTCGGGCTGGAATGGGCTCCGGGGAGGCATGGGATGGAGGCTGGAGGAGCGCCCGGGGTCCAGGCCAGGCCCTGTGCTGGTCCAGGGCCTGCTCCAGAGTGCAGACGACCCGGGAGCCTCCCGCTGGCCCAGCAGGGCGGGGCTCCTGCCTCGGTTCACGTCTGGACGCCCCGCTGGCGTCTGAGGTGCCCGCACCCCAGAGGTGTCGAGGCCTCTGTCAGGCCGTCACACAGCACAGCCAGGGGAGGAGGGCTCCAGGCAGGAGCTGGCGGCTCTCTGAGCTCACACATGTGCACTTACACAGGTGTGCGCACGCTCGTGTCTCAGTGGGGTCTCACGGAGAAGGGCTGTGTGACTGCTGGCCGGGGCCGTGGGCCTGACGCTCCCTACACTCTGCCTCCCCGGAGGCCGGGGTTCCAGAAGACGGCGGGTCGGCCTCTCTCACTGCCCCTGTGGCCCACCGCTCCTGGCAGAAGCCCCTGTGGAATCGTCCCCTCCACACAGACTGACTCAGTGCCCTGGGGACCCTGGCCTGCCTGAGCCCCGGGTCTGTTTGGGACCCTCTCTGTCCCCCAGGACAGGTGGACGCGGTAGTGAACAAAGGCAGCCAAGTGACAGGGGGCTAGCCGGGTGTGGTCAGCCAAGGTGTTCAATAAGTGTGGACGGATCCGGGCACTTGTATGCACATCACGGCTCTGAAAAATCATTGAAAATGCCTCTGGACCCTGTTTCTCTCACATGGACATATGTGTACCTCCTCTGAGATACATATTTATAAATCACCTGGGTCTTGGGTGATTTAGATGGGCAGTGTCTAAGTTAGATTTAAGAGCTGCTGTTTCTTAACCCCGAGCTTCTGCAGTGAATACCTACAGGCAGGTGTGGGCTTCCTTAGCCTGCTGGCCATCTGCTTACATGCTGCTCTTGCTCCCAGAGCCTGTCCTGGGGAAGCCTCGGGGACCCAGTCGCTGGGCGCTTCCCTGTGGGGCCCCTTTCCCATCTGCCCGCAGCCCTGTGATTCCCTCCCATGCACCCATCCCCCCCCACCCCGCACCAGTGGTTCCCTCCCAGGTGGGGTGATGGGTCCTCTCTGCTGAGGGTCCCTCCACCTGGGCGGGGGTGGGAGAGCTCATAGGTGGGTTTTTAACACGAGATTGGCTCCTTCGTTGAAGCATCAGGTGGGAAGGGAAGCTGGGCAGGCCTTCCCATCTGCGCTGCCTGCTACTGGGGGTCAGAGCGGCCCCTGTGGCCTGATGGGTGGGCGGGCATCTGTCGGGAGCAGGGTGCACATGGGCGGCACGCTGCCCTGGGCGTCCTGTCTCGGGATGGCTTCCCGTCACTAACAGACGTGCCAAGGAGAGACAGCTGAATGTCTCCTCCATCTTCCCTGCCTCTCGTCCACGGGCTGGGGTGTTGGAGGTGGGGCGGGCGGCCGTGATGGACCGGCTGGGCTGTGCTGGTGAGGGCTGGGCTCCAGGAACACCTGTCTGAAAGGTGAGCCCGTGGAATGGCCGGGCTTTCATCAAGGCCCCCGGCCCGCAGTGGGGCGCAGGGCTGGGGAGCAGGTTTCAAACTGTGCAGGCATAGATGGCAAGAAGCTGACCCTCCACCCCTGGGTCCGTCTGGGCCCTGAATTTCTTTGATATTCTGACCCGGGAGACCTGCTTGGAAGCCAGTCACACAATGTCAAACAGTCAAGACAGTGACACAGATGTGAAGCATCTGAGATTTATCAGAAAAGGCTTTTACATCTTTGACTCCCTAAAAGGGCCTCCTGGACCCACAGGCCACACGTTGAGGACCACTGTATTCGTCAAAACCAGTCCTATGGCTGATTTCAAATTGGAGAGATAGGGAGAGAGACTGACCTGCTTTAGTGCTAGGAGCTCAAGGGGATGGGGCAGAAGACAGGGACTCAGGGATGGGGGAAGTGGGGGACACAGCAAGGCCACTCGCCCACAGAATTCTTGCCCAAGGATCAGGTGTTATGTAAGAAACTGATCCTAAAAAGTGTTACTTTGGGGACATCCCTGGGGGTCCAGTGGTTAAGACACTGCCCTCCTAATGCAGGGGGCAACAGGTTCAGTCCCTGTTTGGAGAACTGAGACCCTGTATTCCGCACAGTGTGGCCTAAAAAACAAAGAAAATTGTCACTTTTGACAATCACCTTTATTTTTTCGTGAAAACTCCAAAAGACTTAATTTAGTTTCTCCTTGTGCATTTTAATCCATTTCCCTCCCTTTTTGTACTAGTTTCTCAAGAAGAAATTCTGGCTTCTGGTTTTCATTTTCCTCTTCCCTTTTCTGGGGCTAAAAGTAGCTCAGATGGTAGAGTGTCTGCCTACAATGTGGGAGGCCGGGGTTCGATCCCTGGGTCGGAAAGATCTCCTGGAGAAGGAAATAGCAACCTACTCCAGTATTCTTGCCTGGAGAATCCCATGGACTGAGGAGCCTGGTGGGCTACAGTCCATGGGGTCGCAAAGAGTTGGACATGACTGAGCGACTTCACTTTCACTTTCACTTCCCTTTTCAGAGGATGTTATCGCTGGTTCTGGGGGACCTCACTCAAAGCAGGACTGATGTCACAGGTGCTATACCTTGGCCCTTGGCGGGTGACCCAGACTTGTCCCCAGCAACAGTCGGGCCAGGAAGGAGGCTCATCTCATCTTAAGGAAGCAGAGGACCAAACAGACGAGGGGCTGTCTGACAAGCCTGCCCGCCCAGCCTCACCTGGAGCACCCAGCCCCTTGGACTCACGGTATTGAGTCTGTTTAGAAAAAACTGGAAGAAACATTTTTTCAATCACCTTCCTTGGGCTGGGTCTGGGATGAAAGTTTCCTGAGTCTCAAATCTGGTTTTCCTCTGCATCCCTTAGGAGTTTTCTGTGCGACCTTCATGCCTAAACATACTTCAAACATGGTGTTTAGTTTGTCTCACAGCCCTGACGTGAGTTCTGCGAAGAAGGGACAGGACCCCTTATTCCCAGTGCTGTCGAGGATGCTGACCGACTGCACCAATCAGGAGTCGCGGCTCCCAGGCCTGGCTCTTCTGCTGGGACGTGCTGGCCTCAGGTGTTCCAGGCGAGGGACAGTGTCTTTAGATCGCCTGGGCTAGTAGCATCAATTGCATGAGCTTTACCTGTAACGCACAATCTATATTTCTGCAAGTTATTGCTGAAAAGCACCCACGTTCCTGAGCTGAGCTTTCCTTCTTGTTTTTTCTGTCTTCAGCCTGACTTGGGGACACTGGCCTCTTCCTCGGCCACCCAGGGTGTCCCCTCCAAGGCTGAGGTCAGAGGTACCATTCCTGCCAGAGTGCTGAGTGGAATGTCTCTCTCGGGGGAGAAAGTCGACACCTAGGAGTGAAATTCTGCAAAGCAGAATGAGGAAGAGGCTCTCGAAGTCCTGCAGTTGTGCAGGTGGCCCCAGGTGAGGACCCCCACGTCCACGGCAGAGGGGCCGCGTGCAGGCGACACGGGGGTGAGGAAGCCACGGCCAAGCGTGTCCTGAGCCCTGGAGTCCTGTGTGTGCTTCTCCGGCTCGGAGAGCTCTGCGTTCCTTCTTCCTGCCTCCTTTCTTGTTTCTTTCCTTTCTTTCCTTCTCTCTTCCTCCCTCCGTCCCTCCTTCTTTTCTTTCGTTCTTTCTTCCTTCTTCCAAAAACCACTTTTTATTCCTCTTTCTCTTTTCCCTCCCACCAATGATGCCCATCATATTTTAGAACCTGAATTCAGAAGCCCAGGCTCATGGCCCCTTGTCTGATGTGACTTACAGGAATGTAGTTTATCATGAAAACTGGGCCCACTGATACCCGGCAAGGGCATAGCTATATAATCTCTGTACCGATACTTTGTAAAATTTAAGCTATTTTTGGACACAATAGTCTTCCATTTCACACCATATATATAGGTTAAACTTAGCATTAGTTATACGAATTTCAATCACAAGTGTAAAAGTAATCATCTTGTTAGCTCCTCAATCTATTAATGATTTTTTAGAAAAGTGTTGTTTGATCAGGGTAAGGTTGTGGACAGGCTTCCCCGATAGCTCAGTTAGTAAAGAATCCGCCTGCAGTGCGGGAGACCCTGGTTTGATTCCTGGGTCGGGAAGATCCCCTGGATGTACTGTATCTAGATTCTCTCACAATCTTTTCAAAAACCAATCCGAGAACTCACGAGGCTGGGATGAAGGAATAAACCCCCAGAGTGGGAGCACAAAGGGGTGTGCGGGAAGTTCTGAAAAGCTGGACTTTTGAGACACCCCGAGTTCCAAGTCTACAGCTGCTGTAGCTAAACAGCCGGGGTGGCAAAGCGGCGAGAGCTTTGGGGGATGGAGTTCAGCGGCCCGGCCGTGTGGCGCCTCCAGAAGGAGAATTCGCTCTGGGATGCTGGGTGGGGCAGGCAGCCCGCTTAGTCCTGGGACATCAGGCCACGGGGCCACTGCGATCCATCTTAGTTTAGCGGCATGGACTCTGGCGCTCATCGGTGGAGGTGAGGCCAGGGCGGCGAGGCGTGTGAACGTGTACGCTGAAGGAAAGCCGGACGGGGTTGGGGGCAGGCCTCTCCAGGAGGAAGGGGTGAGCTGGTCTGTGCGGCCGCAAGGGCAGAGCTGCCCAGCAGGCGGACTAGTAGCAAAGCGGGCTTGAGATTGGGGAGGACCTTCTCTCAGCAGGAGCTCTCCAAAATCGGCAGGGGCGGCTTCTGATGGAGCCCGTGTCACACCCGTGTGGGTGGGTGCTCAGGGCCGGGGAGCCCACAACGAGGGCATCACGGACGGACAGAAGTCCAGGCAGGAGGTGGGGGCGGTGCATTTGACCTCTGGGGTCCAAACCTGGGGTGGGGGCGCCGACCAGGTGTTTGTCCGAAGCCATCAGTTGCTTATTTCTTGGGATTCCTTATGCTCTAGGGCCTCTGGGAATACAAAGAAAGATGGAACATGGCTTGATCTGCCGTTGTATCAGACATGACCACGTGGGACATAGTCCCGTGAGAAAACCGTGCTGCCAGAAGCTGAGGCAGGTGGGCGCTGGGCTGGACGCCAGGAAGGGGCAGCTGGGTTTCGTATGAGCTTCAAGAGGCTGGGCTTTGTGTGGAAAGGGAGGAGGTGGAGACCTGCTCATAGGATGGGGACAGGAAACCAGGAGAGGCCTCGGGTGAGCTGCAGGGCCCATACCCCTGAGCAGGGCTTTCTGTCACCCAAGCCCAGGGTAGGGAGGTCTCCTGGGGTGTAACTCTGGCCCCAGCAGTTGCTCTTGTTGTTCAGTCACCCAGTCATGTCTAACTCTTTGCAAACCCATAGACTGAAGCACGCCAGTCTTCCCTGTCCTCCACTATCTCCCAGAGTTTGCTCAAACTCATGTCTATTGAGTCGATGATGCCATCCAACCATGTCATCCTCTGACGTCCCCCTTCTCCTCCTGCCCTCAATCTTTCCCAGCATCAGGGTCTTTTCCAATGAGTAAGCTCTTCGCATCAGGTGGCCAAAATTTTGGAGCTTCAGTATCAGTCCTTCCAAAGAATATTCAGGACTGATTTCCTTTAGGATGGACTGGTTGTATCTCATTGCAGCCTAAGGGACTCTCAAGAGTCTTCTCCAACACCAAACACCACAGTTCAAAAGCATCACCTCCCATCCCCTTATGCCCCACAACCTCTAACCTGCTCTCTGCCTCCAGATCTGCCTTTTCTGGGTGTGCAGTTAAATGGAATCATTTGGTCCATGGTCTTCTCTTTCACCCAGTGTAACATTTTGAGGTTCATCTACGACTCAGCATCAGCTGTTTATTCTTCTATTCCTGAACACGATCGGTTGTACGGATGGGCCTCATGGTACCCGTCCATGCGTCAGGTGGTGGGCACGTGGATGGCCTCCGACTTGGGGCATTAGTGGGGCCAGATGCTGTGAACATTTGTGTGCCAGTCTGTGTGTGGACATGTTTCCGTTTCCCTTGGGCAGGTATGCAGGAACCACTCAAGTGGGCTCCGATGAGCATTGGAAGGGGGTGAAGAGGATGGGAGAGGATGGGAGGGGGCAGAGAGACTCATGATGGGGGCTCCCCCAGTGAGAGATGCAGACAAGCATGACCAAGCAAGGATGCTTCTTGATCCGTGGGGTTTGGGTCCCAGGCTCGATTGATTACGGCCAAACCCCTGGTGACCTGGGGAACAGAACCAGGGAGCAAGCGCTTGAAGTCCAGGGACCAGAGACCTTGGAGCTTCCTGCAAAGGGTACAGAGGAGTGAAGACGTGGGCTGGGCTGGGGGCTGCTCAGATGTTCAGGATGCTGTAACCACAAACAAGGACCGAAAAGGGGCAGAGAAGACCCCTTGGGGCATGAGGGCGGAGCTCAGAAAACATCACAATTGAGTTAACGGTGACTCAGTGGTTCATCTCAACTAAAATTAGTTCTCATGCCTACAGCGAAAGCACTCTTCATTTCTTAAAAATTTTCTTTTACACATTCTGCTTGAAGACTGCTCAGAAATAACTATAAAATGACAAAATATGAACAAACTGCTAAATTGAACAGAATAAAATTCACAAGGGGCCCCGATTCTGACAACACATAGACAGCAAATGACTAAAAACTCTAAGTGAGCACAGAAAACGTCTGTCATGTCGCATGTATGAATTCCAACAGTCTAATAGACGTACTTAATTAAAATGGTGAAGCCATCTGTCCAGAGGCTTCTTGCTGAAACTGTAATGAGTTGTCTCAGCTCTCCTGCAGCAAGAAGGGTCTTAGAGCTGAGTTCTGCTCAGCAAAAGTATTTCTTTGGTGACAGTTGAGAAGAGACAGGAATATCGCTGTGTTTTCTCCCGATCTGCAGTCAGACGCCTGACGCGCTGGGCCACTGCCCCACCCTTGTTACTGGGCCTTCGTTTTGGCTCTTTCTGGAGTGACCGAAGATAAACAATCGAGACTTTGCAATGCCTATCTGAACCTGTAGGCCTGTGGCTTGCATTAGAGGTTGTGTCATATTGAGCTCATTACATTTGGCGGTTATATTTAAGGAACATTCTTCTTTAAAAAATGTTTTACAATTGTGGTAAGAACACTTAATATAAAATTTGCTATCTTAACCATTTTATGTGTATGCTCCCATAGGATCAAGAATGTTCAGAACACTGTGTGACAGATTCCAGAACCTGCTCATCTTACAAACATTAAACAATTGTACCCACCAAGACAGCACCTCCCCAGAACCCTCCCCCAGCCCTGGGCAACCATCCTTCTATTTTCTTTCTCTATGAATGTGACTGGAGGAGGGCATGGCAACCCACTCCAGCATTCTAGCCTGGAGAATCCTTTGGACAGAGGAGGCTGGTGGGTTACAGTCCATAGGATCGCAAAGAGTCGGACATGACTGAAGCGACTTACACACACACATGCAACACATACATGCACAAATGTGACTCTTCCGGCGACCTCACGTAAGCAGTTTCACACGGCATTCATTGCGTTGTATCTGGCTTACTGCCCTGAACACAGCGTCCTCAAGGTTCATCTACGTTGTTGCAGGTGTCAGTCACAATTGCTTTCCTGTTTAAGGCTGAGTCATGCTCCATCATCTGCATCTATCACATTGTATTTATGCATTTATCCATCTATAGATATGTGGGTGGTTTCTACCTCCTGGTTATTATGAATAATGCTGCTATTGGAAGTGGAATTGCTAGACATATGGTAACTCTGTGTTTAATTTTTGGAGGAAGTGAATATTATTTCTTCTAGAGCAGATTTAAACTCACATACTAACCTGTGTTGTACCAGAGTCCCTCCGAGATCAAGCTTTCGTTCAGAAGTCTCTCTAGAGCTGGGGAAGAAGGGGACCAAACTCTCTATGACCCTTGCCTTCTAAAGGATAATGAGACAAAGTGCTAAGTGGAAAAAACAGTACTGTGAACTTTGGGAGATGTGTTTCTAGTCTTGACTCTCATCCTTTCTAGTTGCTGAACTTTGAATAAGTAAATTTACCTTTTCGTGTCTCAGCGTCCTCATACGTAAAAAGGAAAGGATTGAAAGAAGTTATATTTAACACCCTACTCAGCTCTAAATAAGTTATGAGGATAACTTCCAACTGAAATGAATGAATAAACCATATTAAACATTATTTAATATGTAATGCCTATTATTACAAGATATTCAGAACTATTAAAAAACCCCAAACCTATAAAAATCAAAATATGGAAGCAACCTAAAAATGTCCAGTGACAGATGAATAGATAAAGAAGACGTGGTACATACTAACAGTGGAATATTTTCTAGAAAAAGGAATGAAATAATGCCATTTGCAACAACATGGATGAACTTAGAAATTATTTTCCTAACTGAAGTAGGTCAGACAGAGAAAGACAAATATCATGATTATCACTTACATGTGCAGTCTTAAAAAAGTTATATAAATGAATTTATCCACAAAAATTCATTCCAGCAGAAAAGCCCTCTCCAGTAGGACCCATTAGACCACGTGCATGCCTGCGACCTGATATGAGGCACAGAAATACTTGTTTGGGAGTTAAGGTTCCTTATTGTATTATTTCCAGATGATTTTCTTCTGATTTTTTTTTTTCACATACCTCCTACTCTTTCTTTCCTTCTTCTAGGCATTTAGCCAGTGATCAATTTCTGCAAGCCTTGCTTTATAAAAGCTACCCAACAAACTGTGGGAAATTTTTAAGGAGATGGGAATACCAGACTGCCTCACCTGCCTCCTGAGAAACCTGTTTGCAGGTCAAGAACTAACAGTTAGAACCAGACATGGAACAACAGACTGGTTCCAAACTGAAAAAGGAGTAGGTAAAGGCTGTATATTGTCACTCTGCTTATTTAACTTCTATGCAGAGAACATCACATGAAATGCCAGGCTGGATGAAGCACAGCTAGAATTAAGATTGCCAGGAGAAATATCAATAACCTCAGATATGCAGATGACACCACCCTGATGGCAGAAAGCAAGGAGGAACTATAGAGCCTCTTGATGAAAGTGAAATAGGAGAGTGAAAAAGCTGACTTAAAACTCAGCATTCAGAAAACTAAGATCATGGCAACCAGTCCCATCACTTCATGGCAAATAGATGGGGAAACAATGGAAATAGTGAGAGACTTTATTTTCTTGGGCTCCAAAATCACTGCAGATGGTGACTGCAGCCTTGAAATTAAAAGATGCTTGCTCCTTGGAAGGAAAGCTATGAGCAACCTAGATAGCATATTAAAAAGCAGACACATTGCTTTGTAACCAAGGTCCATCTAGTCAAGGCTATGTTTTTTCCAGTAGTTATGTGTGGATATGAGAGTTGGACCATAAAGAAAGCTGAGTGCCAAAGGATTGATGTTTTTGAACTGTGGTGTTGTAGAAGATGATGGAGAGTCCCTTGGACTGCAAGGAGATCCAGCCAGTCCATCCTAAAGGAGATCAGTCCTGGGTGTTCATTGGAAGGACTGATGCTGAAGCTGAAACGCCAATACTTCGACCACCTCATGAGAGGAGTTGACCCATTGGAAAAGACCCTGATGCTGAGAAAGATTGAGGGCGGGAGGAGAAGGGGATGACAGAAGATGAGATGGTGGGATGGCATCCGACTCAACGGACACAAGTGTGAGCAAACTCTGGGAGCTGGTGAAGGACAGAGAAGCCTGCCGTGCTGCAGGCCATGGACAGAGTGAAACAACTGAGCGACTGAACAACAAAGAATGGGTGAAAGTGTTAGCTGCTCAGTCGTGTCTGACCTGTTGTGACCCCGTGGACTGCAGCCTGCCAGGCTCCTCTGTCCATGGGATTCTCCAGGCAAACATACTGTAGTGGGTAGCCATGCCCTCCTCCAGGGGACCTTCCAACCCAGAGATGGAACCTGGGTCTCCTGCATTGCAGGCAGATTCCCCTTTACCAACTGAGCCACAGGGAGGGATGGGTATTTCCTTTCAGGTATTAGTTTTCCTATTATCTGCTCTGGGCACAAGAACACCTTCATGAGCACAAGAACGTCTCCAGGTCTGCTGGTGGAATTCCAGGTGCTGGGGAAGTTGTGGAGGAAGTGGTCCTCTTGCAGTCCCTCCAAGCACTTCTCTCTGGAGACCCCTGGGTCTGCCAGCAAGCCAAGCCTCTGCCCCAGACTTGGAATCAGAAGTGCCCCCCGCTGTTTTTCTAGGGGCGGGGATGAGTGTGCCCTGACTCAGCTCTTGTCTCGGTGGTCCAGTGTGTGGACGGTCATGGTCATCTGTGAGACCGAAAGTGTGCACCTGATTCCATCTCCCCCGAGGACCCACATCCAAGAAAACTCCGGCATTACCTGTCTCTCGGAGAAGTGTAATTTTCCCACAGCTTCGACTTAATCACAGTGTAAATATCTTTGGCTAAAGAAGTCCGGCCACTTCGATTAATTCTGGTATTGCTGCATTCTTTGTTAGGTAAACTGTCCTGTCACCAACTTTGCAGGGCACCCAGCATAAGATCAACCAGACAGTAGGAAGCCCAGGAACCTCTATCAAGAAAAAAGTTCAGATTTTCATTTTTCCATTCATTAAACGTTATTGAGAAAAAATTTTTAAAAACTTATAAAAGTTGAAAACAGGCTCTTTTCAATGAGAAACAGGCAAAGCAGAATAACAAACACAGGCGTCCTAACATCTCAGCTCTTGCTATGTTATACTTGCAGTGCCTCCTGCTGAGTTCTGGCACAACGTGGACCGGGGAAGGCGAGGCCCCGATGTGACCTGGGGCCCGAAAGCTGAGTCCCAGGAAACCGATCACCAGAAAAGATTGGGAATCTTTACAGAAGCTACTTCTGTGGCATTCTATGGGATTCTATTGTTCTAAGCCAAATTGGTATGTAAGGATTCTTTTCTGCCCCCAGCTTAGTATTAGAAAATTCCATGAGCCGTTTCACTCTCCCTTTTGAACAAATAATCTGCTTACCTTTTGTCAAAGGCATTGATGCTCATTTTTTCTGGTCATTGTGGGAATATTTATTCTCCTTCTGGTTTGGGGACACTTGTAAGAACTCAGAGCTATTCTTTGTAAACATTCTTTTGTCTATGAAGATACTGTGGGTTTCCAACATCTCCAACCCAGGATGGCCTGGGAACATGTGATAAATGGGGGCTGACTTGCATTGTGTGGGTCACAGGTTAGAGAACTAACCCATCAGGCCATACTTATGTCATATCTTGTTTCTGAAAACCTCTGAACAAAAAAGAATCTGCACTAGACTAGCTATTTTGAACAGTTCTTTTATTTTTAATGGGTCTAAAATTTGTCTGTTTCCCCATTTTTCTAGAAATGGGTTTGCCTTTGACATGAATGCCCAACTAATGACTACAGAATTGAGCTCTGAGGGTGTTCTGTGGAATTAGACTAAAAAGATTAAGTTCCTGCATGATATCTGAATTCATATTATTTCTTATTAGAAATTAATTACAGTCGCTTTCTGGGTTTTTTTTTTTTTTTGGAGGCTGGAGGCAGTAACTGAATATAAATAAGGAAAACAAAAAGGAAATAAAGCAAAAACAAAGAGAAAAAAAGCAGATGATCATTTAATATGCAGACTGAATTTAAGCAAATTACTGTCTAGTCACAGATTTTCTGTATGGATAAATTTATGGGGAATATAATTAGCTGGCTGAACAGACACATAGCATCTTCATTTATTTCACAACCCAGACTGAATATGAACCGACAATGTACTAACTTACTCTTAACATCCAAACAATTTGGAAGTAATTGACTCTTTGGATAATAAGGTCCTTTGGGGTTTCTCTGTTTCCCCAAAGATGTCTTAATAAACATCAATTAGCGATGCATAGGTCTACAGCTGTAGATGCAAATAATCTTTATTAGTTCTTCTGTTTGTTGGAATTTTGGATAAATTGAGTTGACTGCACCCATGGAGTCAGCAAACACAGGTGTGGCCTCTCTTAAAGAGACTTGCTATATTTTAATTATATAGGCCTTTCAAGTTGAAATGTCTCAGCACAAATTTTACCCTCTCCAGCGAGGCTTTCTAGGTAACCCCACCCCACACTACTGACTTCCTTTCTGGATTTCTCACAAGGTTTTGTCTCTGCACTTTGGGGCGTTTTTGTTATTTTCATGTAGATGCCTCATCTTGCCATCGCGTCAGGCCCCTAAGATTTTATATACAAGTGATGCCACCAGCAAGATATAAGCCCCTTCTTGCAAGTTGTTCCCTTCTGGGCCTGTGGTCAGTAGTAAGTAGAAGGCTGACTGCGTTGTCTCAAAGCCCCAGGATGAGTTATTCTCATATATGTAGGTGTGCTCTTCCAAGACCAAAACAGTCCCCTTTCCCGGTCAGTTAGGAATGGTGCCTGGGTGTCTCTGATCTGCTATAGTGGCCTCACCAACTGGGGGTGTCTGCTAGGTGTGGGGCCATTGAGTCCGGGGCAACAGGTCTGTAATGGCGTCACATTTGGAGTCCTACCTTTCTACGCGCTCCTTCTCACGAATGCCTCACGGCCACAAAATGGATGCCCTACCTCCTGCCTCACATCAACTTTCCCCAGAAGAAGGAGGAGAAAGTGAGGAGGAGGAGGGAAGAAGCGGGAGAGGAGGAGAGACGGGGGAGGGGGAGAGAGGGGGAAGGAGGAAGCCGTGAGGAAGAAAGGAGCCTGCCCGGATCAGGGGGTCGGAGCCTCTCAGAAGCCCCCGCCGCTCTCACCTCCCTCTCTGAGCGACAACACCAGCTTCGTGGGGACCGGGAAATGCAGGTTTTAAAGGAAATTCTGCTGCCCTGAGAAGAACTGCAGCTCTTTCAGCAAGGAAAGCGGGAGAATGAACGTGGCTAGCCTGCGAGTCCCCTTGTCACGACGGGCTGGGAAGCTCACTGGAGGCCGCCGGGCTGCGCTGTGGACCCAGAGACCCCTTGGCCACCCGCAGGGAGCCGGGTGTCCGGCGGGCGTGAGGGGTGACGGCTGTCTGTGCCCCCAGCTCCTGGACCGAGGCAGTCAGGAGACAGGGGTTCCAGCAGCGGCCCTGCGAGCTCGTGGGGCGGAGAACCGTGTCTCAAACGCGGAGCAGCTCCGCGGCGGGTGCGTCAGCGGGTCCCCCAGAGAGGCCCCTCCCGGGACTGCTCCAGGGTTCACCCCCAGCCCCTCGTTCTCCAGCAAGGCCTGCTGCACCCCAGGCCCATCTTGCCCTGCTCCTCAGTGGGGAGAGCCCCCTCCTCTCGGTCGGATCAGACGGGGGCTCTCCACGACCCCAGCTGGACTGGGGGCGAGGACACGGCACTACTCCTGAGACAAAGTCGCCCTGGTCGGCGGCCGGTCCTTGCTTTAAATGGGTGAGAAGGCCTTCTTTCCCTGGCGGCACTGGCGGCTTCTGCATCCTGCCGGGAGCCTCGGGTGCAGGACGTCCCCCGCCGCCTCGGTTCAGGGTCCCTGACTGAGGACAGGACCCCGAACTGTCCCAAGCTGTCAGAGCCGCCTGCCGCAAGCTCCAGATGGTTCTTTGACCTTCTTGCTCTCTGTCGCTCCTGAGGTTTAAAGTCCTGTTTTCCAGGCTTGGAGAATTCCATGGACTGTATAGTCTATGGCGTCTCAAAGAGTCAGATGCAACCGAGCAACTATCACTTTCATTCCTCCAGGCCCTGAAGCCTTCTGGGTGATGGAAAATGATGTGTTTCCCTGGCAACCCATTTCTCCAGGCCCTGGTGCCTTTGGGTGGTTGAAGACGCAGGGTCCCCGGATGGCTGGGCAACAGGGCCGAGCCTCAGGGAGGCTGGCTGTGAGGGGACCCCTGAGGGCCACTGTCCTTCTTCCTCATGGTCCCCAGAGAGAAAAAGCATGATCCCAGGGCCCCCGCATCCACTCCCTCCCTGCTCCAACCCTTCCCTGGCGTCCCCCCGGGGGCTGCCCTCCCAGATCGCCCACAGAGTGGGCAGGGACGCACCTGCTCGCTTCCTGCCCCTGCTCGGTGAGTGTGTGACTCTTCACTCGTTCATTTATTTTTAAAAAACTTGTATGGGACTGTCAGTCACTTGCTGGACCTTGGGGAGCCCAGGGAGCTCTCTGGAGGGAGATGGAGAAGCAGTTATGAAATGTACCGAGGTCTCGGAGGAGATGCTGGGCCAGGAGGTCGTGGAAGGTGGACCCTGACCGAGCTGGGGGCCCAGGCATGCTTCTCTGAGCAGAAGAGCTCGAGCCGACCCCGCAGACGTGGCGGAGGTGAATGGGGGTGTGGCGGGCATCACCTCATCCTGCTTCTCACAACTGTCCTGTTGGGGGGACGCCTCCTCTTCCCGGGGGGTGCTCAGCTAAAGCCGCCCCGTGTGAACCTCCATTCTGGTTTCTGAATGCCTGGCTCACAGAGCCTCTGGGGCGCGTTTCCAGGGGAGCTGGGCCCCCTCCCATCAGAGAGGGAGAAGCCTGTGCTCCAAAGGAGCGCCTGCCCGGGTTCCTCCACCCCTCACCCCACCGTCTCACCTGTGCTGGGGGCTTTGCTTTGTAAGAGTAATTTTCTCCTGGAAATTCACCTTGAAATGACCTGAATGACTCCCCCCTGATGTGGGGAGGGGATTGAACTGAGGGTGAGGTCTTGGCACGGGAATGGGGAGGTGGGAGGGACTCGGCCCTCAGCAGCGTGAGGTTTCCGTGAGCCACTTGCCAGCACCTGGCAGAGGACGATGACCAGAGAGAGACTCCTAGACCTTCTGGGGACAGGGAACCCGGCTCTGGGGCCTGGGGACCAAGGGGGCACAGGCAGCCCGGGGGTGTGAGTGTCCCTGCGGGGACACTGGTCCTCCTAAGGCAGAGGCCCCTGGGGCATCATTGCCCGGGGGCCTCAGGGAGAAGCCTGCTGCTCAGGCAGCGGGGGGCGGCCAGTCTGCACCGTGTGCCCCGCACGCAGCCCTGGAGGCACAGTGGGGTGGCCACGGGGTGGCTATTCCACGGTGAGGCGTGGGTGTGACCTCCGCTTGCATCGGGGGAAGGTGGCTGGACTCTGTGCAGTGAGGAGCCGGGCACACAGTGACGACAGGGTCCCCCTGTCACTGGTGACCTGTGCTGGATCTTGTCTTAGGTCCACTGTCTCTGTTGTCTGCCTGACGTCTGTGTGTCATCATCTGCATCTGTTTATGCGTGCGTCCACTTATCCACCCACCTAGTCACTCACACCCACACATCCATCCATCCATCCATTTAGCCATCCATCCATCCATCCATCACCCATCCATTTATTCACTCATTTATCCACCCATCCATCTATCCATCCTTCCATCCATCCATTGATCTACTTATCCCTCCAGGCAATCATCCATCCATTTATCCATCCATCCGCCCACCATTTGCCCACCCAGTTCTGTCTCCTTTGGTCTCCAGCCTCACACCCTCTCCTCTGTACCCGACATAACAAATACTTAGGTGTACTTTGAAGGAACCTGGTCCTTTCGGCCATCCCCTTTCCAGAAGGTGGATGTCTCATGTTTGCTGAAAGCTTCTTGGAGAGGTTCCTTGTTGTCACGGTTGTGAATTGTGTTTAACTTATCGAGGAGAGAGAGTGCTGACCCCACCTCCGGGGTGCATCCAGGGAGGCTGGGGGTGAAGTGTCTTCCGAGCGCTCGAGCTTGCTGAACTGGAAGAGTCTGTCTTGCGGTCTTCGCTGAAAGCTGCGGGCTCACTCTCCCTGTTTCAGGGAGAAGGCCAGCAGGGCCCTCTCCCGGGCTCTGAAACCGCTCTGCAATCTGCCCCTCTTTCTGCCCTCTGTGCCCGGCACCTTCCCTAAGTCTCCTTGCCTCCTGGATTTTTGTCCCGTGAGGCCCTTACCGTGACCTCCGTGAAGAAGAAGAGAGACTAGGAGAGGGGCCTTGGAGCCCGAGGGGCCGTGAAGGACGAGGTCACTGCGGGCTTGGGTGGTGCCCCTGAATGTCCACCCTGACCAGTGCCCAGGTCACCTGCCAAGCCTCGTGCCCCCTCCCACGGCCCCCCTGACTCAGAACGTGTGTGCCAGGGTCTCCAGGCGGCTCCCGTGTGCCACCTGCCCGCAGACTGAAGCCTCACGTGGAGCTTGCCTGAAATGCTGGTACATGGCATCCTAAGGGTGCCCTTGGGCCATAGAGCCCCTCCCCCAAGCACTCATGCATGTGTGTGTGTGCGTGTGCACGCACATGCACGCATGTATTTAATGCCGACAATCTTTAAAAACCAGAGCCACATACGCAGGAAATCTGTCTCTCTGCCCAGCCATGTGCCCCATCCATCACACGTCTTGTTCATCAGATCATCTGAGTCCTTCCTGGCGAGGCTGCAGACCGGAGCTCCCGGGCAGGCGGCCCCTCTGCCCGCCCTGGCCACGGCTGCTCCTTTTTGCTGAGCATTCGCCGTGCTCGGACTCTGCGTTCCTCGGATTCAGCCCTGGATGCCGTGCCGTTGAGTCTTGTTTTACACAGGGGCGGAGTGAGGCACGGAGACTCTCGGAGTCCTGGCAGACGGCACTGCATGTCCGGCACCAGAGCGAGGCCTCAAACCAGGGGCGACCCTCCTGCTTTTCCGAGGGCTCCCGGGGAGGCGGGGCCCGGGAGGTTTCCAGCCTGGACGTGGGAGGAAGTGTGCAGCCTCCAGAAAGGACCAAGGAAGGGTCAGCGCTGGTTCCTGTTCCCTGAGGCCTCATTTCCAGCACAGTTTATAACAAGTTGAGCACAAGTTTCCAGCACAAGTTTATAACAAGGTGAACTGGTCACCACTTAAAGGATTTTATCGGAGTAGAGGTGGCTCAGATGGCAAAGAATCTGCCTGCCATGCACGAGACCCGGGTTTGATCCCTGGGTGGGGAAGATCCCTTGGTGAAGGGAATGGCAACCCACTCCAGTTTTCTGGCCTGGAGAATCCCAGGGACAGAGGAGCCTGGTGGGCTGCAGCCCATGGGGTCACAGAGAGCCGGACACAACTGATGACTGACACACCACACACACACACACATGTTGTTGATTTAGGGCGAGTGTCAGTCGCGGGGGTACAGCGAGGTGGCTCAGTCACACATATATCCACATGCCTGTTCCTTTATAGACTCTTTTTCATGATACGTTATTATGTGAGAGTGTTAGGCGCTCAGCTGTGTCTGACTCTTTGCAGCCCCATGGCTGTAGCCCAGCAGGCTCCTCTGTGCATGGAATTCTCCAGGCAAGAATACCGGAGTGTTTTAGTCATTCCCTTCTCCAGGGGATCTTCCTGACTCAGGGATCAGACCCAGGTCCCTTGCAGGTTCCTTGCCTCTGAGCCGCCAGGGAAGCTCCTTGGACACAGACATGCTGTGCTGTACATTATGCCCTTGTTTATCTACTTTATACACAGGAATGTGTATCTGTTAATCCCAAACTCCTGGTTTTCCCTCCCTGTCCCCCTTGGAAACCACAGGTTTGCTTCCTATGTCTGTGAGTTTGTTTCTGTTTTATAAACAAGGCAATTTTTTAGATGCCACATATAAGCTATATCATAGGAGGTTTGTCTTTGTCTGACTTACTTCGCTTAGTGTGAATTCTCTAGGCCCACCCATAGCGCTGCAGACGGCATTATTGGTTCTTTTTACGGCTGAGTACTATTCCATTGATGAGTGTGCCCCATCTTCTATAGCCACTCCCCTGTTGCTGGATACTTGGTCTCTTCCACGTCTTTGCCACTGTAAACCGCGCTGCTATGAACACTGGGGAGCATTCGTCTTTTCGAATCACAGTTTTCTCTGGATCTATGCCCAGGAGTGGGGTTGCTGGACCACAGGGTCACCATCTTTGCTCCTTGATTTTACTTTTTAGGACACAGCTCCTAGAGCGCAGCACAAGTATCATCCTTCCCTCTCACTCTCTGAAAGGGAGTCAAACAATATAAAGTAAGATCCTCCAATCAGAGCTGACTCTATGGTCCAGGTGGCACTCACACACACACACACTCACACACACACACACACAGTATGACATGCACACACTTTCCTTTTGATGCTTTGGTTGCCTCCCTCCGAATGGCCCGAGAGCCTCATCAGCTGCATTTGATCAGGAACACCTGGGGGGAAGAGGGAACGTGCCATCCTCCTCCTCCCCTCAGGGCCCCAGGGACCAGTTGTCCCCTCCCTGGGGCCTTATCCATGTGGCCACGAAGAGGAGGCAGCCGGGCGGGTGGAAGCAGCCCCCAGCCCCACTGTGGCTCCTGAGGCCGAGCCTGTTACGAGGGCTGGGGGTAGACGCTCAGCCCCAGTGCCACTTTGCTGCCGAGACGGACCCAGAGAAGAGTGGGCACAGAGACGGGGAGTCGGCTGCCGGCACGGACCTGGGGCTTCTCGGTCCCAGCCGGAGTTCCAGAGAAAGGTCCACGTGGGCAGGGCACGTGGGCTTGAGAGGGGCCTGCCTGGAAAGAAGGTGGGAATTTGGTGCTTTTATAGAAAGTGAAAGTGAAGTCGCTCAGTTGTGTCTGACTCTTTGTGACCCCATGGACTGTAGCCCACCAGGCTCCCCTGTCCATGCGGTTTCCCAGGCAAGAATACTGGAGTGGGTTGCCATTCCCTTCTCCAGGGGATCTTCCCGACCCAGGGATTGAACCCAGGTCTCCTGCATTGTAGGCAGATGCTTTACCGTCTGAGCCACCAGTGAAGTCTCTTTAGAGATGTAAACGTCAAATAAAAGTGTTCTAAACCCGCTTTGTCTCCTTACAGAGTTGATGACGAAGCGTGGAGCACACAGCACCCCGGCGAGTGTTTCTGGGTCCCCTCCCCTCCGCCCCCCGCCCCTCTGCCCCAAGGCTGGTGGCCGCACCCCTGCTCCATGCAGTGACCTTGCGCAGGTGAGGCTGCATCGTCATCGCCACCAGAGTCCTGGTGAGCCTGCTCCCCGCACGGTTCGGGATGTAGAAGTTTCTGTCTGGCCAGGCTGGGCTGAGCCCAGAGAACTCCTTCAAGGCCATGGGGCTGAGGGCTGGGGTGTGGGCAAGAAGTGGATTGATTTTCCTTGATTAATTCTGACTCATGATCTTTTCTCAGAAAGGCACCTTAATTTTAGAGAACTTGGCATGGTCCAAAGCCCGAGGCTTTAAGAGCCTTTCTGGTGAGAAGCCTCAAGCCACCTCTTTCAAAAGCAAATGACTAGAGGGGGGTTTACCCTCCCTCCCACCCTGCTTTTCCCCCTCAGCTTCTCTTTGTAAATGCGGGAAATTCCATCCTTCTGCTCATTTGTAAGGAGTTGTCTGTTCACGACTCTCCCACAGAAGACAGCGATGCTGAGGACTGACCTGTCAGCGAGGCGTCCCCGAGACCCTGGGCTTTGGGAGCATGGACCACGGCTCCTTGATCCCTGGGTCCCCGGAGCTGACTCGGCACTGCCTACAGGGAGGTGGCCGAAAGTGAAAGTGAAAGTCACTCAGTGGTGTCCGAGACTTTGCGACCCCGTGGACTGTAGCCTGCCAGGCTCCTCTGTCCATAGGATTCTCCAGGCAGGAATACCGGAGTGGGTTGCCATCCCAATCTCCAGGGGATCTTTCCTACCCAGGGATCGAACCCAGGTCTCCTGCATGGCGGGCAGAGTCTGTACGGCCTGAACCACCGGGGACTCATCACGGGGAGTGGCGGTGGATGTCAGGCCCGTGGGAACAGCAAGCAGGAGAGACGGAGCCTTGCAGGTGCTGAGGGAGGACCCTTGTGAGTTACCGACGATCAGGTTGGGCACGGGTCAGGTTCGTGAAGCAGTCGGTCCCTGCAGATGGACACAGTCCTTGCAGGAGGGTTTCATGGCCCCCTCCACTCTGTGCTCCCAGGGCAGGCAGCTCAGCCTGTGGACCCCTGAGCCGAGCTCAGCCCTGGGATCTGGGGTGCCACCTCACCACAGCGAAGGCTGCCTGATGCCAGGGCAGCCTCGGACTGTGCCGGGAGCCGTCCCCTTCTCACTCTGGACGCAGGTTCACGGTTTCACTTATGGAGACCGCAAACGTCTTTAAACATTAAAATCCAAGTGCCCAAATGGAGTGAAGCATCCTTCCCTTATTAAGGGAGACCCAGGGCCAGCAGCCTCTTCGTGGTCAGAGTTGTTTTCTGATGTCTGCAACCCGCTAGTCAGCAAGTGCAGTCAGGCTGTGAGACGTCTTTTTGAGAAGTCAGGTCAGGCTGTGGGATTGGGTCTTCTGGAAGGAGCACTGGTCGGGGAGTCTGGAGCCGAGTCTTGGCTGTGGCTTTTCTTGTTTTGTTGGGTTTGTTCTGGGCAGCATGGCCTTGTCTGTAAACCTGCTGCGTCTCAGCAGCAGAGGACAGCAAGGCTGGGAAGGCGAATGCTTGGATTTCTCGAAGGATCAGTTCTGCTTGTTGCTGTTTAGTCGCTCAGTCGTGTCCGATTCTTTGTGACCCCATGGACTGCAGCATGCCAGGCTTCCCTGTCCTTCACCATCTCCCAGAGCTTGCTCAAACTCATGTCCATTGAATCAGTGATGCCATCCAACCATCTCATCCTCTGGCGTCCCCTTCTCCTCCCGTCTTCAGTCTTTCCCAGCATCAAGGTCTTTTCCAATGAGTCAGTTCTTCCCATCAGGTGGCCAAAGTATTGGAGTTTCAGCTTCAGCATCAGTCCTTCCAATGAACACCCAGGACTGATCTCCTTTAGGATGGACTGGTTGGATCTCCTTGCAGTCCAAGGGACTCTCAAGAGTCTTCTCCAACACCACAGTTCAAAAGCATCAATTCCTCAGTGCTCAACTTTCTTTATGGCCCAACTCTCACATGATCACTGGAAAAACCATAGTTAGACTATACAGACCTTTGTTGGCAAAGTGACACAGTCAACAAAATCCTGTTAAGAACCACAGGCCTGTCCAGGGCGTTTGGACTCTAAGGGGCATGGCCTGGACTGAAGGTGACATCAGACAGACACCCCCATCCCACACCTCCCAACACAGCCTGGGCTCCAGAAGAGTGAGGTCAGGAGCCGGAAGCCGGGAGTCCCCCGAATCTGAGCACAGGGCTGGGTGCCCGACGAGCAGCAAAGTGGATGCTGATGACTCGCCTCCTGCCCCGCTCTGGTTTCTTCCCTTTTCACCCCGTGGCCGGAAACACTGCTTGACGACGGTTTCCACGGTTTCGTGTCTGAAGGTTCATCAGATTTCTGTTTTGTGTTACAATGCGTGAATTATCCATTCCAGGCGTTTACGGTGTGCTGGATCTTTGCTTGACCCCGGGAAGGCCACGGGCACCAAGGCAGGTCTGGTCGTCCAGGAGCGGGTCTGGTGGTAACAGGTGGGTGAACAGAGGCCCACTGGACCACGGGGCTCCCAGGAGAGCATCGGCCATGTGACCCCACCCCACCCGACCCCACACGGGAGTCGCCAGCAACCCAGGGGCTTGGGAGACCCCTGAGGCCTGCTGTCTATGGGGGTCTTGAACCTGAGGCTGGGTCTGTGTGTCTCCTGGTGTGGGGGTTTAGGGCAGGGGTGGGATGGCCAGGAGAGCTGGTCTAGACGGTGAAGGCCTCCCAGATGGGTCTCCCCTGTCGAAGAGCCGGGTTGTCTGTGCCAGAGAGGCGGACACCCTGAATTCGGCTCCCTGGACGTCTTTGCCCACAAGAGGACTTCAGTGTTTCCATGGCTCCAGGCTTCTGGTCCCAGGGGAGGGGGTGCTGGTCAAGGCTTGTGGGCAGATGGAGACTGAGGAAGACCCGGCCAGCAGGCGAGGTCAGGCTGGAAGGACGTGGGGAGCCCTGGAGCCGGAGAGGGGTCGGGCCCACGGAGGTCAGCTTGCCACAGTCGGACCTCTGAGAAGCCTCTGCACAGTGACTTTCGTGAGGAAATAAAAACACCTTTTCCAAATGTGTGGTCACAGGTGTGTGTTCTCAGAGCTGAAAGAGGCCTTTGGGGGTGACCCCCAGGCAGGGCAGGAGCCGGGAGGCCCTTCCGTGTCACTAGCTCCATACCCACACCCCACCGAGTTTTCATTAAGCTCCCGAGGTGGGAGGCAGGGCTCCCACTGAAGCCCCCCAGACCCCGCCCTTCAGGTCTGTGGGGTTTCTTCCTCCATGCCTGCTAACAATTACCTGTTACAGATTTAATCACGGGAACAACTTCCCTCACCCTGGACGTGTGGGCTCCTTCACTCTCGAGTCGGTATCATTAAAAGACCTCTCTAGGTTTTCGATTGATTGGATAGGTCTAATAGTTCATGAGCCTCCCTGAACCAGGAGAGACATTATTTGTGACTATCAATAATTATTTTCTTATTAATGTAATTAAAGATCTCATTCTTTGCTATCTCAGAGCCTAGGAGAGATAAATCTTCCAATTATCTTCACTTTCGAGTTCTTTTTTTTTTCTTCAAAATATCTCTAATTATCACTCTTGCTACAAGTATAATCAACTTGCATAAATTAGATCTATTCTTAGCTGTGGTTCAGCTATGCCCCCATCTTGTTTCTAGCACTTTGCATGTTATGGTGATAAATTCTAAGCTAACACATCCATTCGACGCACAGCCCAAAACGAAAGGACAGAAGTAAAATCACATATTTACATAGAATTTGACTCAGAAGAGTCTAAACCCACAGCAGAACAAAGATGGATTATTCTGCCATGCAACGGGGCCGCCTCCCCTATCCATTGACTCCAGGAGTCATGCTGATGACCGACGCGGCTGCAGCTCCTTCTGCTGACGGCTGACCCGACAGCTTGTGACGGCCGAGAAACTGGGGCCCTTCATCCATCCGCTCCTCACCTGGGCGCTGTTTCCAGGGTCTCGGGAGCTGCAGGGGAGCCGTACACTCCCCCCTTACTCACAGAGGTTCTCAGGAGCACATTGCCAGCGTCCAGCCCAGCGCTGAGTCGGGTTGATCCGAGTCCAGCAGTAGTCATGGAAGGACACAGGGGCTGCGGGGCAGGAGACGGGAGGGGATCTGAGAAGTCTGGGGGCCTCCGTGCAGGCCTGGAAGGAGGGGAGGTTGCTCAGAGAGGAGGCCCACCTTTCTAGTCTTGCCCAGCACGCCTGGGCCCGTGCCACCACTCCCGACTCTGGTCCACTGTCCGAGGCATCGCAACACCCCCTCCCCCAACCCCACCCCCACCGCCGCTGAGCGCTGCTCAAGGCTGCTCTCAGGACTCCTGGTCTGTAGACACCAGAGCCCCACGGAGACGCCCTGGAAACATTCTCGAGTGTCCACAGGCTGCTGTTGCCATCACTGCAGCCAGGGCTGGTCAGGACAGGGAGACCACGACCAGCCTCTCTAATGAAACCGCGACATCTCAGCTGCACCGCACCTACTGTGCGCTCCGGCCTCTGAGTCTGCTAACCCAGGTCCCCTCCTCTGCAGCGTCTCCTGCCCTCCTTATGCTCCGGGCCTGGTGGAGCGCACCTCCCTCGACGGGCGGGGCTCAGCCCCACGGCCTGGGGCTTGGAGCCGCTCTCTGGACTGGCTGGCCCGAGAGGCCTCGGGAGCGGCGTCAGGGTCAGTCACATCTCACAGGGGCCCCTGGAGCCAGCAGGATTTGGCCACCGTGGGTGACTGTTCTTGAACGAGGCCCGGTTGGGGCTGGGGCGCTCGGCTTGGCCACCTCCTAGGTCTGCGCCCCCTCAAGTCGGCTGTTTCGTAACGAAGCAGCTGTCCCCGCCCTAACATGCATTTAAATTCGGGTCCTGCCCAGGATGCAACGGTGCGGCCTTTGCCCCCGCCTCCCGAGCTCTGGCCTTGGACCCCCGACTCATCCTGCACTAGAGTCGGGAGCCTGGTTCCCATGGTGACCGTGTCTGCCTGCCTCCTGGGTGCTCACCACTGTCACCTTCTTCCCAGCGGAGGGAGCAGCTGGTCTTCAGGGGGCCCCGCTCTGACCGGGGGGCTGCAGCTGGAGCCGGGTGGGGGCTCGCGGCACCCTGAGCGGGTCCCAGGGCCGTGTCCTGAGGCACCGGTCCCGACAGTGGGTGTCGCCGTGTCCCGGTCCTCCGGGCCGTGAGCTTGAGACTCAGGCGCCCCGCAGGCTCAGCCCCTACTGCGGCCAAGGGTCTGGTCCAGCCTCTCCCTGGGGGGTTCGATCCTCCCATGGCTCCCTCCCTGCGTGTCCACTCTGGGTCCACTCTCCCCTTTGTGTTGGGCTCACCGACGATTCCCCCCAGCTGATGACACCTGCAGTCGCTCTGGTTTGGAGGTGTGGGGTCACACCCTGAGATGCTGGGAGTTAGGACTTGAGCAAGCAGACTTGGGAAGACACACGTCGCCCCAGAGCAGACCCCAGTGCCGAGCACGGGGCCTGACGGTTCGAGGCAAGCTGGCGGGGCGAGTCTCCATCGACCTGGGTCCTGGGGTCCAGCTTAGGAAAGAGAGGCAGGTGCCCCCCACCCCCGCTGGCCCAGCACCCTCTGCTCGGGGCCTCACCTGTCCTGGGAGGTCTGCTGATAATCGCCACTCCTCAGGAGGACTCCCTCCCCAGGCGGCTGTTCCGCGTGCCAGCCCTGACCTGGCCTTCCCACCCCCCAGGCTGGGCACCGGGCCCACGTGGCTCACCCACACCTCGAGCTGCTGGCACGGGCGCCCCTCTGCTCGGGTCCCCCCTTTCCTGGGCTCCCGGGCACAGCCAGCCTCTCCGCCCCCAGTTCACCTGCCGGGACCATTCCCGGGACTCCTCTGCACGTCTGTCTGTCATTCTGCCTCTGACTGTGTGTCTCTCTGTCTCTCTTCCCCACTCTCGCCCAGACCCCAGGGAGTGCCCCTGTCAGAACCTGCCGTGCCCCCGCGCTGTCCCTCACTGCCTCCCGCCCAGGAGTCCGCAGCAACGGCTGCGGCCCCCCAGTCAGCACGGGGCTCGCCCCCGACCGCCGCCCGGGTCCACATGCGCCGAGCCGCGCCCTCTCCTGCTCGGGCTCCCCCTCCAGCCTTCTGCCTCAGGTCCCCGGCTTCCCCGGTGCCCCGCAGACTTCAGGGTCTGCCCCCCATGCCCCCGCTGCCCACCTGCTCTCAGAGCCCCCAGGCTGGCCTTTCCTCAGTCCCTCCCATGGGTCCAGCCCTGCCCTCCCCAGCAGGTCTCATGGACCTACTGATTGAGGCCCCGGGGGGCTATGGGCTCCTGAGGGCAAGAACGGGCCCTGCAGGCTTTGTGCCCCAAACTTACCCCAGCCCCTGGGCAGGGCGGGATCCCGAGGGTGTCTGGAATGACCCCCAGACATTCTCCATTGGGATTGGATGCCAGCTTCTGCAGCTGACCGAGGAAGGCCCGCCCAGCATGCTGTCAGGCCCTGCGGAGTCTCCCGTGGGGGTCCGGGAAGCAGCAGCAGGCAGGTCAGGGCGGCTCCTGCAGCGGGGAGCTCGGCCGAGCCTCCCCAGGAGATGTGGTTGGGGCACCGGGCAGGCGGCCCCTGCTGTGGCACCTGGACCTGGGCCCGCTGACTCTTCTCTGCCTCAGTTTCTGCACACGCATGGCGGGGGGATGATAAGGCCAGGAGCTGCCTCCTGGGGCTGTGAGGACTTGTGAGACGGGAGCGGGTGGGACAGGCCAGCCCGTGGGACCCCCGCACCCTCTCCTCTCAGAGTCGCTCCCGAGGATGGGGCTGGGAGGGCGGGTGGGTGCAGGCGCTCCCCTCACACGAGGACAGGGACATGCCTCCTCGTGTTTGCCAACAGTGCTGGAGTGGCTGCCTTTTTTTTTTGTTTGTTTAATAAATAATCTATTTTCTTTTAAGAAAACAGTTCAATAGTTTTATTTTTTCAGTCTAAAAGTTGAATACATTTTAAAAAAGGAAACAACGTCTACATAAGCTTAGAAATGATCTTGCCTCTCTTTTTAAGATGTTTTATTTTATACTGGCTTAGAGTTGATTTACAAGGTTGTGTTAGTTTCGGGGTACAGCAAAGTGGTTCGGTTATACGTATACATGTATCTGTCCTCTCGGGTTCGTTTCCCGTTTAGATAGTTTACCGAATAATGAGCAGAGTTCCCTGTGCTTCTCAGAGTGAGTGCTAAGTCGCTTCAGTTGTGTCGGACTCTGCAACACCACGGACTATATGTAGCCCACCAGGCTCCTCTGTCCATGGGACTCTCCAGACAAGAATACTGGAGTGGGTTGCCATGCCCTCCTGCAGGGATCTTCCCGAGCCAGGGGTTGAATCTGCATCTCTTACGTCTCTGGCATTGGCAAGTGAGGTCTTTACCGCCAGCGCCACCTGGGAAGCCCTAAAATCTACCACGCTGGCCAGGACTTGAACCCAGGTCTACGGCTTGGAAGGCAGCTCTGTTCACCGCTGTACCACCTTGTAAAAGCCTGGGGTGGAGACTGTCTTCTGCGTGTTTAGATCTCTGCTTACAGACACCACACGGCCAGAGAGCCCACCCCTCCCACAGGGACTCTTGTCAAAGAGCCTGCTGAAATCTACCTCCAGGTGAAGGATTTTTCCCTCTTTGGCCTTGAGATAAATGAGGAAGTTTTGTTTTTGTTTCAAGGTGAAAGTCACGCTCCTGGGCCAGGGTCCTTTTTTGCTTTGGCCGCCAGGAAGCCCAGGGCCCAACCTCAGTCCTCCTCGCATCTGTGTGAGGTGGGGCTGCTTCTGTCTGGTTCCAGGGTCTGTTTGGTTCCGGAGGTGGGTTTGTCCTCCAGGGGTTGGGGGTGTGGAGAAGAGAGTCCTCGGGGGGTGGGGGTGGGGCTAAGCTGATGGAGCCTCTCTCTCCGACCCCGTCGTCTGCTTTAAGCCTTCACTCTGTCTAATCTCGATCCTACATGAGTTCCTTCTGACTGTCCTTAGACTGCACAGTGCTGGACAAGCCTTCCTAAATACGAAACCGGCTCAGAAAGTTCTGGCTTCACCACTCAGCATCGAAAAAGATCGGTGGGATCCAGAGCTTAGACATTTAAATCCTATGCAAATAATTGCAGTGAACGCATGAATCAGAGAAGCGCACTTTAAGTTGGGCCGCCTGCTTCTTTCAGTATTGCCTTTTATTTGAAAAATAGGCAAACAGAGAAGGACTTACATCTATTTGCTTTTTCTGTTGAGTATTTTAATGGTCTGCTCTGCCTGAGAAAACCTGATGTTGAGCTGAGGTTGATGGAAACCACAAGTGGACTTGTCCCAACAAGCCAGAGAAAGTTACTTTTGATGTGTTTTATTGAGATATCTGTGGTACTTTCCAATTATTTTCTGCCAAGAAAGGTAGTTCCTCATGAAACACGACTTCTTTTGAAAACCACAAGTGTGGCTTGTCAGACCTCAGGCCCCACTTCAGTCTCTGGCGGGGTGAGTTCTGGAGAGGGAGGGTCATGTGGAATTGGGCTTCGGGTGTGTGGAGGCTCCCTACACACCGTCTGCCCAGGGAAGGGGGAGGCCTGTGGAAGGTGCTGGTCCCCGGGCGTTTGCAGCACCACCAGCCTGGCTGCGGGCTGGCCCCCCAAGCCTGGGGCGGCTCCTGGCACGGGGGAGATGCCGAGAGCACGATGCCAGCTGTGTCCACACAGAGCCCCGGCCCTGGCTCCTGGCGTGCGGGGTGGTGCCCGGGGAGATGCCTGCTCCAGGGGGAAGCGGGATCCCCTCCTGGGCTTCTCAAAAGGTGGCTGAAGAAAGAGTCCACAGACTCGGAGACAACGGGCGGGAGGTGTTCTCAGATTAGGTGGAAACCACATGAAAGGCACCTTGGAGGAGGAGCCGGGTTTGGACTTGACTCGGCGGCGGGAAGGGGCTGAGCCGCAAGGGCCGGATGAGGGCAGCCGGGAGGGGCCGGGAGTGGGGGTGGACTGTGGCGGGGGAGGGCTGCTCCGTGGACAGAGCAGGGCTTCTGCCGAAAGGACCTGGTGCTAAACGCTGAGCGGGGAAAAGAGAGGCAGGTCAGAGGTGCAGGAATCTTCTCCGGGCGCCCCGAAGGGGCCACACTGGGACCCCTCCCCCGGCCGCCTGAGCCCTGTCACCCAGGGCTCTTTACAAAGAGGATGAAAGCAACCAGCGTGAGGAAAAGTCCCTTTTTATAAGCTGACACTTTATTAAAGGACAGCAGGCATCAGGAGCGTGCAGGTGTCAGAGTCCCCGGGGCGAGCTCACCCCCACCCCGGGGGCCCGCTCACAGGTCCAGGCAGCGGCCGCAGGGGCCGAGCCCAAGGGTGGTGGGCCGGGTCATGCGCTTGACCCAGCAGTGTGAGCCTGGGCACCCCATCTGGCTGAGAGGAGGCCTGCCTGTCCTTCCTGGGCGCTCGGTCTGGTCTGAAAGTCAGCGTCGGGGAGGGGCCCCCTTGCCCCTGTGCCTGCAGTGTTTCCTGGGCCCCCGCCCCGCCCTGGGTCTCTCTGAGCTCAGCATGTCAGGCGTGGAGTTGACCCCAACACACCCTTTCCTTGTCTCTCCGTGGGGCTGTGGACAGAGTCACCCCTCTGTGGCCTGTCCTTCTGTGTCCCCCAGCCAGGGCCGACCCCAGGCACCTGTGTGCTCACCGGGGTGGCCAACGGCCCAGGCCGCTGAGCCGCAGTGGATGCCTTGACCTCCGGCAGGCCCCCCGAGTCCCCGGAGGCTGAGTCGGAGCAGGGGATGCTGCGGTCATGTCATCCACGGCAGCTGTGCTTCCCGAGGTCATGACCCGCCACGTGATGCCACGTGTCCCCCGTGTGCCCGCCCCTTGGGTGCCCGGGACCTGCTGATGTCCGCCCGGGCTCCTCACCTTCTCTTACGGCAGGGCGGCAGGGTTTCTCTCAGTGGGAATGATGTGCGGAGGGAACCACGTGGCCGAGGGTTGCAGCCAAAGGACCCGCTGTGTCAGACCTGATGGCTGCAGAGAGGGGCCCGGGGCGGCCCCCCAGCTGAGGTCGAAGCCCCTTCCCTCTGCTCTCTCACCCCGGACGGGTGGGGTGGAGTGGGTGCACGCTGGCCACTGGGGCCCGCCTCTCATCCTCCTTGGTCTCTGGGTCTTCTGGTCGGTGCCCCCGTCGGTTCTGAGGGGCCCAGGGCACCTTGCTCCCTAGGTCGGCGTGGGATCACCCCCAGGGCCTCTTCCTCGAGTCCCCGTTTAATCAGCATCTTTGTTGCTGTATCCCGTGTCTGTCTCTGTGATTTCTAGACGAGCCCCTAAAGCTCGCTTTCAAAACCCTTGCCGTCAAAGCTGTTCCGGCAGGATGGAGGGCCTCTCTCTCCTCTCACACCTTAAGAGGCGTTTGCCTAAATCACGCCACACCTTGCCAAGCGGCCCTCCTGCCTGGTGTCCGGGTCTCTGCTGCTAAGAGGGGCTCCCTGTGCTGCCCGCGGGCCCAGGGGGGTGGCTCCTACCTGTCTCAGGCCCAGAGCCCGGGCTGGGACTGCTGCCCCCCCTGCCAGCGTGTCCACGCAGGCCTCTCTGAGAAGGGGCCAGGCCAGCCGACCCGAGCTGTGTGCGTGGACGGGCGTGTGACGTGTGTGGGTGAGCATGTGTGACGTGCGTGCCCAGGGCCCGGTCTGGAATTCACTGATGAACGCGGGTGCGTGCCGTGCGAGGTCAGGGTGAGGCTCGCCAGGGCGGGCGGCCAAGTCTGGGAGCCGAAGGAGGAAGCGGGGTCAGGTCTGAACCTGCAGCCGACGGGGTGTGGGCGTGTGGGCTGCAGGCCGCGTGCCGGCTGCAGGAACCTGCCGGGCAGGTGCTGGGGGCACGCACTGTTGCTGCTGCCTTCCCGGAGTCTCCCAGGCGGCCCCGCCACCTTACCCAAGCCCACCTGGGCCCACAGGAGGGCCAAGGGAGCCCCAGGGGGTCAGCCTGCTGCCCACGGGCCCCCCACCCCCCGAGCACATGTCCACGTCCCACCTGTCCGCTCCTTGGCGCCCTCGGTTCTGGAACCTCCCTGTCACCTTCTCGCAGTAGGGATCAGCCCTGGCTGGGAGGGACGGGCCATGGTGGGCAGGCTAGGTGGATGGTAGCCCGCTGTCCAGGGTTTGGGGTGTCCTGCAGCAGGCCGGGGCCCAGCCTCAGATGCCCCACGCGGCCCGCTGATGCTGGCCTGTCCCTGGCTCGGACCCGCGGCTCTGATTTCAACATCCATCGCCTTGTCTGCCCGACTTGTGAAGGGCCTGAATCCGTCTCTGCTTCACGAGCCACGTGAGGGCTGGTGATGCGGAGCTGAGGGTCCCCGACCCCCTCCCCCGGGAGACGCTCCACCTTCCAGAACCCTCACTTTGTCTCATTCCAATGGCCACGTTCAGGCTGGAGTAATAGCTGCTCCTTTTATCATTTAAACCACTCTTGTTTCTTTTCAGTACGAATTTTCAATGCAAAAGTAGAAGACAAGGGGGAGAAAGCCGGCTCAAAATTCAGAATACAGAGGATGCTGCCACTTCAACGTGGAGTACAGCTTCCCGAGTCCCCAGGCAGAATACTTCACCCAAGTCTTTCTGGGCAAGTGATGATGTGAATGGGTTGGTGGTCTGCCCTGAGTGGTGTAAACCCCCCACCATGGCCACGTGCCTCGGGTGAGGGCGCCGGGCCCCAGCGCACTCGGGCGCTTGGGAGCTTTCTGAGATGCTGGTAAGTGAAGCTGTAAGTGAAGACAAGTGCCATCAGACCCCACACTCCTGCACCCGGCCCCTGCTGGGGAAGACGAAGCTCAGCGAGGCAGTAGAGAGCTGACACCAGGTCTCACCTGACCTGCATGTTCCCCTGGTACATGTGTGTGCACACGCGTGTGCATTGTCCCGTGCAGCCTCTTCACGGGGCTGGGGTCTGTGTCCACTGCACAGCCAAGGCGGCCGAGTGCCGGGACCCGTCCGGGTCCTCCCCCGCCGCGTCCCCGCCTCACCGCTGTTCCCCTGTCTCTGCTCCCGCGTTCTGAGGGCAGGAAGAGCCCCCACAGCACCTGTGGGGTCAGGTTTCACCCCCCAGGTGGTCTCGTGTATCACTGGCCCCTCCCACCTCCCGTCCAGCGGCTCTGGTCACCCGTCGGCCGGGGAAGGACGCGGTGGCCGGTTCCCGTCTGGGCTGCTGCGGACGGGCCTCTCCTGAACATTCGTGCCAGGGCTCCGGGTGAGCCACACGCACACACTTTTAAGGAGCAGAAGGTCCCACCTGAATCCCCAAGTGGGTGATGGGCACTGGCTGAGCCACGTGGCACCGAGGTTCTTTGGGGTCTGAAGGCCTGGGTTTGAGCGTCCGCTTTGCTGCTTCCCAGTGGTGTAACCTTAGACCCGTGAGCCACACGTGCCCAGACTCGACTCCCTCCTCTGGGAAATGGGTTGGTGAGGATGTGTGCTCTGCGGGCTCCCCGTCAGTGCTGAATCAGCTCGCTGGTGACCTGTCCTCAGCATGGCAGCCAGCCGCTGTCGCTGCCCTGGGGGAGGGTGGCCCCTCCCCTCCCTCCCGCCCCGCTTAGCTTCCGGAGGTGGGACGGCCCCTCCCGCCTCCGGAGCCTCTCTGCTGACCTCCTGGTAGATCCCGGCACTGAGAAAACGTGTTCTTACTCATTTTATAGGTGCTCTTATCAAAAAGCACCACCCCTTTAACTTTGCCTTCCTAAGTAGGATTATTTCCTCTTTCTTCCTAAAGCAAAAACACCTCCTGCCAAGGTAGGGACAGTTTTATGGTCCATTTGAACCCAAATGTGTCATGTAGGTTTATAAGAGGCACAGCTGGTGCCAAATCCTGAGGACCCACGTGCACACACACAGGGCACGATCGGCAAGCCAGCCCTTTCGGCTTCAGCCCCGCGGGGGTAGACGGGCTGCCCGGAGAGGCCCCTGGGGGAGATCTCATCCAGCTGCCCAGACTCAGCTGGCCCTGGTTGGAGATCGGGGCTGGGGGAGGGAAGTGGGCACACGCCACCCCTGAATGGCTCCCCCAGCACCATCCTGGAGTGAAGCCTTCGAGCTCAGAGATGAGCCGCAGGGCCCTGACTATGGTCCAGGGCTCAGACTATGCCAGGCACTGTCCGAGGCATCCATCATGATGCTCCTCTGAAAGAAGATCCCCCCAAACAAAAATGTCCCTCCGAACGGTACTTTTTGTTCCAAGGGAGAACTTGCTATGGAACCAGAAGTCAGGGCGTCTGCTTGTACTTTTCAGTTTTAGGGTCTTTTTATAGTAATTTTGGCAGAATGTGATGCAGCCAGTTTTCAGTGCAATTGCGTGAGGAGAGAGGGAAGTCCGGACTTGGTCCGCAGCTCACAGCTGGTGCTGCTGAAGCGGGGACTGAGCGGCTCCCAGGCTGGGGCGGGGATCGGGGAGAGGCGAGCGAGGCTGGGGGCGAGTCTGTGATCTAGGCAGACGGCGGTGCTGGCGTGGACCGAGTGTGCCTTTCCGCTGCGAGCTCAGCACGGTGACTTGTGGGTGACGCTGAGCCCGTGCGCCTCTATCAACTGCCTGCTGGGGGGCTGGCGGGATGACCCCGCTGTAACACATGTCCGCAGCAGGACCCCTTGTCTCACGGGGCCGGAGAAGTCGTTTCCTGAGGCCCAGGGAGATGCAGTGTGCACCCCCTCTCTCCAACACCCGTGGCCTCTGGTGGGGCTGGCTGAGTAGCTGGGTCTCCTCCCTGCGGCTGGCTGCCCTCAGTTTTCACAGTTGCTATCTTCTGGAAATGAGACGCAAACGTTATTTTTGAATGCTTCAAGGCAAGAAGCAGTACGGAGCATGTGCCCGGAGCTACAGCAGGCCAAATACGACGTGTGCTGCCCTCGGGCTCTGGCAGGACTGCGCTGCCCCCTGGGCCTGGCGAGTGCCCCACGCGGCTGCCCCAGCGGATGCCTGGCAGCGTCGGGGAGTCGGGGCCCCAAGCGTGGGTGCCCGCAGAGGAAGCCTGAGCTGGTGCGGCTGTCGTGATGCTTCCCGGGGTCCTGAGGCCCTGCTGGGCCCACAGCCCCAGGAAGCCCGTCTTCCCAGGGCTGGGGGGGGGCAAGTGACTTCCCCAGAAGGTGGGCGGGATGCCTGCCCTGGGTCTTGGGTCCCTTCTCCCCAAGTCAGGGACGGTCCCCACACTTAGCAGGTGCTGCTTCCAGAGACAACAGTCAGGGTGGGAGGAAGGTGGTTGGGGGCCGGGGTCAGCTCAGGGAGGAGACGGGATGAGGCCCGCTGTAGCTGTGTCTGCTCTCCGCACGGCTCCGCGGGGCCCGGTCTGACTCTGGGAAGCGGGGTCTGCTGCCCCGGGTGACGCCCGAGGACACTGAGGCTCCAGTAGGAAACTCTTCTACCCTTGGTGAGGGGTGGGGAGACCTGCAGGTGCTCCAGGGGCGGCCGGGGCCCGCTGTGGCCACGAGCACCCTGCATCCCTGGGGAGGTGATTCTGCCTTCCTCTCGGGGCCTGTTACACGTGCTCTGAGTGAAATATCACCCTGTCACCTGGGTCCCCCATGGCGGTCTCAAAAATGTCACACCCGTGGCTTGTGTTTGGGGAGCAGCCTCCACAGCCAGAACGTTCCACTGCTTGGCGCCCAGCCCTGGGTGCCCGTGATGAAAAGCAGCCCGCAGCTGGGACAGGTCAGCCCCCGGCAGCCCAGTGCCCATGGAATTGGGGAAGGTCAGCCTCCCAGGGCCCCCGTGCTGCTCCGCAGACCCGGTCCCCCCGTTCCTCGGGGTCCTGCCCCCGCTCCACCCGCACTGACCTGTCCGCCCACTGCCCCCTCGCCCTGCTGCACGAGATGGGGCGGGTCTCGAGTGCCCCTGGGACGACCGGCCCCTTTCAGCACCTCCGTCTTGCCCGCGTGCCAGCTCTCTGTCCCTCACCCTCCAGGGGTGCGGGGCACAGCTGACCAGCCCCCTCGGCCTCCTCGCTCCTGCCTCACTCTCTGATGCCCCCGTTTTGCTGGCTTCGCCTCTTTCTCCAGCTCTGCAGTTCAGGAGACTTAGGAGATGTGGGCTCAGTCCCTGGGTCGGGAAGACCCCCTGGAGAAGGGAAAGGCAACCCACTCCAGTATCCTTGCCTGGAGAATCCTGTGGACAGAGGAGCCTGGCGGGCTACAGTCCATGGAGTTGCAAAGAGTCTGACATGACTGAGTGACTGAGTACACACTCAATTCTCAAACATTTTCCGGTAGGACTCCTTTACATGCTGAAAAATTATTGAGGACCCCAAAGAGTTTGTGCTTATTACAGAGGAAATGAAAAGTGAATTTATTATTTATGAATGAATTTTAGAGAATTTATTAATTCATTTATAAGTAGCAATAAGAAACCCAGTACGTAGAAACATATTGTGATAGAAATAACTACATTTTCCAAAATGCAAAGGTTTTAATGAGAAGGCTGGTGTTGATTTATGTTTCTACAAGTGTCTGGCTTGAAACAAGATTGCCAGATTCTCACATTCGCTTCTGTATGTAGCTTTTTAACAGAAAAGCAGCTTTCATAGGATATTATTTACATACTATACAATGTGCCGCTGTAAATGGGACGAGGCCATGTTTTTGGTATATTCGCAGAGATGTGCAGCCGCCATCATGGTTAACTCCATCACCCCCAGAAGGTGGTCCATCTCCACGGGTGGACACTTCTCCTGTCCTCCCACCCTCCCGGCCATAGGCAACTATAGGTGCACTGTCTGTACGGATTTCCCTATTTTGGATTTTTCATATAAATAGAACATTATCAAAGGTGATCTTCTGTGGCTGGCTTCTTTCACTTAGCATCATGTTTTCCAGGTTTACCAAGCTGCTGTTCATTCCTTTTTATAACTGATGATGCCTCATTGTATAGATAGGTCACATTTTGTTTATTCCTATGTCAGTTGATAGACATTCAGCTTTTCCCCACTTTCTGGCAATGATCAATAAAGCCACTATGAACATTCACGTACAAGGGTTTGTGTGGCCATGTTTTCACGTATCTCGGTTAAACACTGAGGAGGGGAATTGCAAGGTCATAGGGTCGCTCTGCTTGACGTCGAGGTGCTGCTGAACTGCTTTCCAAAGCGGCTGCACGCTTTCCTTCGCCCAGCGTGCGTGAGGGCTGCAAGCTCTCCCATCCTCGTCAATGTCAGCACTCACTGTCGTCCGCCTCCATGACGGCGGCCGTTCTCATGGCTGCGAAGTCAGAGCTCTCTGGACGTCATGAGCATGTCCCTGGCGGCTAGCAGGGATGTTGAAAGCGCAGTAAGCACAACCTTTGCATGTGCTTATTGGCCATTCTAACGTCTTCTCTGCAAAAACGTCTGTTCTGCGGATTCTCCACTCATTTTCAGTGGGTTGTCCTTCTACCACCACATCGTAAGAGATTCTGGGTGTCAGTCTCTTGTCGGTTACTCAACCTGCAAATATTTGCTGTCATTCTGTGATTGTCTTTTTCACTTTCTTGGTGCTGTCCTTTGAAACATTTTAATGAAATCCAAATTGTCTACTGTTCCCTTTGTTGCTTATGTTTTTTATTTTATTTATTTATTTTTTTATGTTTGTTTTATTTATTTATTTATTTATTTTTTATTAGTTGGAGGCTAATTACTTCACAACATTTCAGTGGGTTTTGTCATACATTGATATGAATCAGCCATACATTTACACGTATTCCCCATCCCGATCCCCCCTCCCACCTCCCTCTCCACCCGGTTCCTCTGGGTCTTCCCAGTGCACCAGGCCCGAGCACTTGTCTCATGCATCCCACCTGGGCTGGTGATCTGTTTCACCATAGATAGTATACATGGTGTTCTTTTGAAACATCCCACCCTCACCTTCTCCCACAGAGTTCAAAAGTCTGTTCTGTATTTCTGTGTCTTTTTTTTTTTCTGTTTTGCATATAGGGTTATCATTACCATCTTCTTTAATTCCAATTATATGTGTTAGTTTTGCTGTAATGTTCTTTATCTTTCGGCTTACTTCACTCTGAATAAGGGCTCCAGTTCATCCATCTCATTAGGACTGATTCAAATGAATTCTTTTTAACGGTCTCTGATAATATTCCATTGGGTATATGTACCACAGCTGCCTTATCCATTCATCTGCTCATGGACATCTAGGTTGCTTCCATGTCCTGGCTACTATAAACAGTGCTGCGATGGACATTGGGGTGCACGTGTCTCTTTCAGATCTGGGTTCCTCAGTGTGTATGCCCAAAAGTGGGATTGCTGGGTCATATTGGACTATTCCAGTTTTTTACGAAATCTCCACACTGTTTTCCATAGTGGCTGTACTAGTTTGCATTCCCACCAACAGTGTAAGAGGGTTCCCTTTTCCCCACACCCTCTCCAGCATTTATTGCTTGTAGACTTTTGGATAGCAGCCATCCTGACTGGCGTGTAACGGTACCTCATTGTGTTTTGATTTGCATTTCTCTCATAATGAGTGATGTTGAGCATCTTTTCATGTGTTTGTTAGCCATCTGTATGTCTTCTTTGGAGAAATGTCTGTTTAGTTCTTTGGCCCATTTTTTGATTGGGTCCTTTATTTTTCTGGAATTGAGCTGCAGGAGTTGCTTGTATATTTTTGAGATTAATCCTTTGTCTGTTTCTTCATTTGCTATTATTTTCTCCCAATCTGAGGGCTGTCTTTTCACCTTACTTATAGTTTCCTTTGTAGTGCAAAAGCTTTTAAGTTTCATTAGGTCCCATTTGTTTATTTTTGCTTTTATTTCCAATATTCTAGGAGGTGGGTCATAGAGGATCTTGCTGTGATTTATGTCGGAGAGTGTTTTGCCTATTTTCTCCTCTAGGAGTTTTATAGTTTCTGGTCTTACATTTAGATCTTTAATCCATTTTGAGTTTATTTTTGTGTATGGTGTTAGAAAGTGTTCTAGTTTCATTCTTTTACAAGTGGTGACCAGTTTTCCCAGCACCACTTGTTAAAGAGGTTGTCTTTTTTCCATTGTATAT